>NC_138051.1:61912811-62142805 GCF_964194185.1 Rhinolophus hipposideros
TATAGGAACAAACCACCATGAAATCTCAGTGTATTACCAGAAAAAAAAAAAAGAGTATTTAAAAAAAAAAAAAAAAGAAAATAGCAAAGGATATGGACAGACACATCACACACACACACAAAAAGAAAGATAAATGGCTATTAAACACATGAAGAAGTATTCAGTTTTAGTAGTAATCAAAGGAATTAGGGTAAAAATACAAACATTTTACACCTACCAGATGCACGAATAGTAAAAAGAATAGAAGCTTTTAGGGAGCAGACACTGTCAATCACAGCTCTACATGATTGGTGAGGATATAAGTTGGTATAATGTTTCTAAAGGGAAATGTGTTAATATATATCAGAATGTTAAACTGCATATATCTTTTCTCATCCATTCTACTTTTAAGAGAAATGAGAATCTGAGCAACATAGATTATGCAGTTTACTGCAACAATATTTATAAAAGGAAAAACCAGAAACAAGTTAAATGTTCATCAAGTTATTGTCTTAATAATAGAGGATCCATATATGCTATGTTTTATAGCCTTAAAATGATAATATAAACAGATATTGTACTGAAAGAGGGCCTAAGATAGCGATAAATGGGGAAATGCCACATGTATAGCAAAAGAACCATTTTGGTTTTTAGAATTTTTTACATATACCTAAATTCTGGAAGGACTGTTAACACTGGTTAGCAGTGATAATGGGTAATTTTTACTTTTATTTCTCATTATTCTTCATTGTTTGTATTTTATTTTATTTTTTACAGGAAGCATGGGTTACAATTAAGGAAAAATCCCTCTGTTAGTCATAACTATTCTCTGGTCAAGTTAACTCAGGTTTCTGGAAAGCATCAAAGATAAAAATGAGGGAAGGTATGGAGGGAAGTAAATGGAAGTGTGTTGTGTGTGTGTGTGTGTGTGTGTGTGTGTGTGTGTGATGTTTTTAGGGGTCTTTGGCCATGAGGGGATAGCACAACTTCTTTTCCCACAGGCTTTTTAGCACCTACTGCCTCCTGCACCCTGTGTATGTGTTAGCACTTATTCTAACACTCTGGAATTGTTGATTTATTTCGTCAGTCTACTAGAGGACAAGTTGCTAGTGTGCAGGGCCGGTGTCTTAGCCATCTTTGCTATCAAGTGCTTGGCCCTTTGTGAGCTCTCGAGAATATCTGAGGAGCAGAGACCCTGTACAGGGCCTCCAGGGTAGATGAGGCAGGTGGAACTCAAGGGAGAAAAAGCAAGGAGCTAAGTTTTCTCCAGAGTCGAGTGTCAAAGGCAGCCTAGATGGAGACCTAAAGATGACCAACGTGAGTCCTAAGAATGGAAAAGAAGACCAGAGTTCAGCATAAAATAAGTAGTTCAGAGCTCCAGATTTGTGCTTGACTTTCAGCTTTGCCACTTAAGAACAGATTATAGCAACTTTACTTCCCTAAGCTCATTTATCAAATTGAGAAAAGAGTCGACTTTACCTCCTAGGATTCCTGTGAGTTTTAATGAAGACAGCTTCTGGAATGTGTTTCTCATAACGTTTGGCAAATCGTAAGCTCTCAATACATGTCAGCTCTGAGTAACCATATTTGGTCGTGGGGCCCTCTCTCTGGTAGCTGAGCAGAGCAGATGCCATGCAAATGTGTAAGGAATATCCAGGAATAATGTAATGAAACTCAGAGGCAGTGAAGGGAGGATAAGTAGCCAAGGTGTTCTGTCTGGCTTCTAGACCAGTATTCAGAAATTCAGAAAGGACTAAAAGCAAAAACATGTTTTAAAGCCCTGAAATTAATAAACATCAACAGATGCTAACCCCTATACTGGTGTGATGTGGGCTGACAAAAGTGAAAGGGCTTATTATTGCACTCGCAAAGTAAGCCACTGGTGGGACCGAGGAACGCGCTCAGTCCTGGTGATCTCGTGGAAAACCAATCAGTACGATTTCAGATAATGAAGCTTGACAAATCCTGAGACTTCTAAAAATCTACCAATCTCTTTGTTTCCTTAATTACATTACTCTTGACTTAACTTTTAACATGTATCTGTCTAAAAGACTAAATCACAACATTCCCTGTGAAATAATTAACCTGGAAAAACCTCAATCAGGGCTGTCATATTTCTGGGTATTTTTATGTGTTTCCAAGAGCAATGTTTTCCACAGCAAGTCTCAGTGGCTCTGCAAATACACACACACACACACACACACACACACACACACACACACACACACACACTCTCACACAACACCCTTCTGTTTTAGGTATCTACAGCTAATAGATCAAGAAAAACAAAGGACCTTTTATATTTTAGTGAACTTGCTCCTCTCAGGGTCTAATCCAGTCCTGGTTTTGACTTGATTCCTTGCTTAGAAACCACCAAGGTATCATATAATGGTCTGATGGCCACTCAAGTTTGGGTAGCTTCTAAGGGTCCTTACATTCCAACAGGAAAGGACTTAAGCCCCGTGGCACTTACTGGTAGAGATTTTTCACAGACTGTTCGGTGCTAGTCAAGCTGAAATATGGTCCCTCTCTTTTCAGGTCACCGGCCTCCCCTCGGCAGAAGCCCACCCGGGCTGGAAGCTCGAGCTGGACATTGTAGGACTCTTTGGGGCGGGTTCCAAAGAACTGGAGGCCATTGGCAGGATAAAGAAAGAGGGCGTAGGTATCAGACTCATCAGATGCCAAAACTGCCTGAAAAGTATTCAGCTGTGAAGAAAAAAAAAAAAAAGGAAATATTCTTAATAAAACAAACAAGAAAAAGACCAGAATGCCAGAATGCAAGCAAAGCATCATAAAGTACAAAGGAATCTCCGCCTTCTTAGGATTTCTCCAAATTGTTTTTCTACATAAAATTCACTTCCTCTTTATATCATAATGTAATTTTATAAGTATATTATTATTATTATTATCTTTTACCAATTTAGATTAATAATTGAAATGTGCATAGGTTAAAAAAATAAAAGCACGGGTTAAGAAGATAACACCTTTGAAGATTTCAAACATCTCTCATCCAAACCTCTTTTGGAGCTGAGAGCAAATAGCAAACGTGCCTTGTGCATTCCCACCATCACTGCCCCCGTTTCCTGCCCTCGATGCTCATCTGGATCATTCATTCCTTCACCTATTTATCGAATGCCCATTGTGGGCAGGCCCTTGGCGATCAAAAGCCCTGCTTACTATTCTCACAGCCTCACTCTCTTTTCTATCTATCTTTTCACACCGACACCAGAGTTATCCTACCCTCATTTCAAAACGAGGAAACAAAGATACCGGGGCTCATAAACCTGCCTAAGGTGAGGTAGATAGTTCGGGGTGGTGGGCCACCCAGCTCAAGTCCATACCCCGCACCACTAGGCCATCCTAACTATTCCTGAGCACGCCATTTGAGGTGAGGTGTCACCTGCCCCAAACTTCTCTTTCCAGGTTCAGATTGGGTGCATCTCCATCAGACTATTTAATATTCCCCATTTGTCCCATGTACTCGGATGCTTCCATACTTTTACTCAAGTCTCCTGGGGCCTGGACACCCTCCTAACCTTCTAGTGCTGCCCCGCTGGGGTGTTTTGGGATTCCCTGCAGATTTACTTCTGCCCTCCATGACACCTTTGTGGGTGTTTCTAGTTAGCATTCACCTCATTTTGCCTGGTTAGCAGTTTATGTGTTTGCAAATTCGATTCGTCAATTCATTTCTACATTCATTCAAACAGCCAGGTGTCCACTGAGCACCAGACATGCTTGGTCCTGAAGAACCAAAGGACGAGACTCTGCCTCACAGCTTAGGAGAGGGAGACAGCCACAGCTGCAATTCTAGCAGAGTTATTGAAGGAGGGAGTAGAGGCCACCGAGCAGGGTATGTGCCCAAGACCTCGGGTTGGGTGGGGAGGCATCCCAGAGGCAGCCTGGGAAGACTAATAAACACAGCAGGAGCCAAAGCAACCCAGAAAGAGAGACCAGAAGCTGAATTAGCCATTAAGTCCACACCCAGGTCCTTACAGAATCACTCCTTAAAGTCCAGTTTCTCTCAGATTTTCAACAAGAAAACTTTTTGCCTTCATGTACATCCAGCTATTTACCTCTCTCCCAGAATGAGAACACCTCTCTCACTAAATCCCTGTCCTTTTACAAGTTGGCAGAGAACTGGGGAGATATTTATAAAAACCACTGCTTCCTAAATAATGTAACTCACAAAAAGTATTTAGTAGTAGGTAGTATTGTCTCCCCATTTCGCTAGACAGATAAAATTAGGCTCAGAGACCAGAATATCACAGTTTACTACATAAAGCATCCAACACGAGGAACATGGCCTGTATTTTGATCTGTCCTGGGCCCTTCCCCATATGGTGCTCAAGCTCTTTCCTAATGTCAATTCTTCCTTTCCATGTTTAATTTCAAAGTATAGTCGTGAGGTTTTGCTTATAGGACAAAGAAACTCAGGTGTAAAATGCTTTTCAAAAAAAAACAAAACACTACAACCTTTCTTTTAGTCTCTAAAATAGAAAAGGTCACCTTGCTTGGCTTTGCTCCTTGCTTTTCTTTCTTTAAGTTCACAAACTTAAAGTTAAGGAGTGTGTGTGTGGGGGGGGCGGGGAAACAGAGGGTGTTAGTATATTTATTGTTGTAGTTGTTGATTGTTTCATCAGCAAAGCTTGACTTTTCCAAAAACAAAAGGAAAGGGATGTTTTCTAGAATTTCTCAAAGTTGGGAAGCCAGAACTTCTGCCAAATGTAAACAAAGGCTGTTCTGCCTCATGTCTATATGTAATACAGAGGGTGCCAAAAAAAAATGTGTACACATTTTAAGAAAGGAAAAAACTGTATTAAAATTGTAATATTCAATATATACCAACAACAAAAGATGACTACAAGTCATGTTTGACTTCTGCAATGACAAGAGGTGCTCAAAGTGGTTCCCATCGGCGTAATTTTAATCGTTCTTTTCCTTTCTTAAAATGTGTATACTTTTTTTGGCTCCCTCTGGATATACTACATCATCAATTAATGTTGATTCAATAACATCAGAGTTTTACTTTAGTCAGAATAAATAAAGTTCAACTAGGGAAAGCAAAGTACTCAAGGAAGGAGAAAGGAACTGTTTCAAACAGCTAAGCTTTCAAAGCTCCTGGCATTGATTGTCCGCAATAAATGTGAGATAGGAAAAAAATCCTGGTTCTAAGTTTAGAGAAATTCAATGAGATAAGGAGGGCCTATAGATTGTGAAGGAATTGAAGGGGATGGGGGAGGAAGGCAAGGGGAAAGTAAACAGAGCTGTAAAGGGTAGTCTGGCTTTTATGGTGGTGTCTGGGTATTTAGCACTTAGTTTTATTCTTTCAGTTAGTCAGTCAACAAATTCATTTCAGTGAAAATGTATTCAATGTCTTTTACAAGCCATCCCTGAGACAAGCACTTATTACAGGTGGCAAGCATTTAATCTACTTGTCTCCACTGAGACTGACAAATAGAAGAAGAATTTTAAATAGAATTTAGGATCCCACAGTGCACACCAAAAGACTTTGGCTGTTTAAAAACCACCCATACACCAAATGATCACTTTTAAAGTTCTCTTTCAGTTCCACAAAATTCAACAACTAATTGCTAAAGAGTTCCCTTCATGAAGTCCTGAAGGGCTGCTCCTTCTCCCAAAGTACTCCCTTCCTGACTGCCAGACCGAAAAGGTCTTCACATTCCTAGAGACAAGCCTTTGCAAGAAACCTACATGCTCTGTCTCTGAAGGGAAAACCTCACATGGGCTGCAAACCCCACAAAAGGGTCATCGGTTCCCAAATCTCCCATAGAGGAGACAGGGGGCCTCCATGGAAGGAGGAGCAGCACAGAGAGGATCAGGGTCAGTGGCTGCCAAGCTTCAAGGTATCCGCCATCCTGTTATCAGAAAGAGAGAAAAGCCAGAACCCTCAGCAGACCAGGCAGAAGGTGGTATAGGGTATCGCCAGTCAACGCTGACCCGACACTCGGCAGAGTAAAGCTGATGGGTACAAAACATGCCCATCAGATTTCCTAATTTTTTTCAATTTATTTAATTAGTTTCAGTCATCTAACAAAAATTCAGAACCTTGCCATCCCTGTCCTAAAGGGATTTGCCTATGGTGGTTTACAAAAATCACAATGAAAATTAATCAGTAGGGTGACTCCTAAAGGGTCACAAAGTTCTCTTTTTTATCTTGCTTAGGGTCACATGCTCTCTGCAATTGTCCTATCGCTGACTTCTGGCCTCCAGTGTTTGGTGTCAATACTAACCTCCATTCCTTAGTATAATTCTCAGTCTCCCGTTACCTGTATGACAGTCACATACATGACTTTCCCTTATTCATTTTCTGTCCTAAATCCTATAGATCCCGCCAAACATTCAAAGATAAATGCTTAGTGCTGTCACATCCCTAATATTATATGCTTTCAGACACTTAACCTTTAGCAAAACTTCAGCAGCCTTTCTTTAATGAATTTCCTTTTCTGTCTTTATTCTCTATGTCTTCATAGTTATGTCTCAGACTCAGGTTAAACTCTTTCAGATAGACTGCAAACCTCCTCTATCCTGGGCATCAGCTCCAGAAGTCAAAAAGTTATAACAAGTCCTGCTTTTACCTCTCACTCTCTCTCTGTGGATCCAATGCCCTCCGTCAATTACTATCATCCTTTGAAATGAGTCCACGTGACTCAATCCCTACATGGAGGTCGCCAATGGCCACCATCCTGCTCATTTTATGTTACTACCCCACAAATCCTGTCATCCATTTTTCCAGCCTCAGTTCTTCCAGCCTTCTCCCAGGATACTACCTTGCTCAGAACAATCTCTCCTGCTACCTCATTCTCAAGATCCATTCTTTCAGCTCTTTCAGTCCAACTTAAAATCCAGGTCAAGAAAACATTCTCCCACAGATCTGTGTAATCCAGTTCTCGCTAACCTCCATCCCTCAAACAATAACAAAACAATACTCCTGCCCCCACCCCTCCCCCCAAAAAAACACAGCTAAAGTCATCACTGGTCCTTTTTATGTCTCCTGTCAATAAGTTCTTTGAAGGTCAATACCGTGATTTTGTTGCTCCGTGAAGTACCTTCTTTGCTCCGTGAAGTTCAAGGAGTCCCAGATTAACTGAATTGATAAACACTATTTGTTCATACTATTTTAGATGTGGTTACATCTTGACATTCCTGCAATATCAGCTACAACGTCCTGTCACACCCATGAATATCCAAGGGCAACAAGTGAAATTGTTTTAAATGGTAAAGATGCCATTCCTCTGATGTCTTCAAGTTTCCATTAACTTTGCAACATAAGGTTAGTATGTCCAGTTTTAAGAAAGTCATGCAGAACTCACACAGTCTTTCAAGCAAGGTAGAGTATTATTTGCCAAAATCTACCTCCAAAGAACTATTAAAACAAGAAGTCAAGTCACAGAGCTCTTCAAAGTAATCAGAAGAAGCTTCAACATGGGTAATTGAAAAAACATACTCTCTCCAAACAGAATCCTCATCTCCTTTGTCAATGAAACAAATTCTGAAGCCAGCTTAGCATATGGCAATGTCTGAAGATTGATTTTAATTGGAAAAGTGAAAGAGAGATGGAATCTATAAATCTTCCCGCATTCCCCATCCAGAAAAGCCCAGATGGAAATTGCAATTCAGAAAACCTTGTATTTAAAGAGTTCTTATGTAAAGGACTTGAATCACAGCATCCTGATAAGATAAAGAAATAAAAGAACCAGAACCTGGTCCCATCAAGCCAACGAAAGTGAACACAGATTGGCCACGCCAGCTAGGTGTAAGGGACTACAGTGGCTACCTAAAAATGTCACTTTAGTTAATTCTCACAATAATCCTGTAAGTTAGGCAATGCTACACCATTTTACAGGTGAGGAAACTAAGACTGAGTCACTGCTTCCAAAATCACTGGGTAACCTTTCATAAACACTTTTTGTTTCAAAAATGTTTTTATCTTTGTTATTGTTGTCTTCACAGCCAACCTGAAAGTTGGATAAGAGATACATTATTCCCATGCTACAGATGAAATTGAAAAAAATAATTAACAAAGTCACCTTGTCTATATTGTAATTTTTGGTTTTAAATAAGCCCTGACAAGATTGGGACTTAAAGCTATAGCATGATTTCATCACCCCAGAGCTTCTGTGCAACTGCTCATCTCCCCTATTCATCTCACTCAATTGAACTTTCTTTTATCTGTTGAAAAAATAAGACAGATACAGCTGATTCTCTCCAGAGTATTGAAATACTAACTTAGAAGTAATGAGACCTCAATAGTGTCCTTGGCAGCAAGGACATTCCAAATTCATTCTTCCTTTGAATGAAATATGGTCCCAAGGATTCTTATGGTACTAAGATGACATCAAGACAATAAAACTCCAGCCTTATTTATTGGAAGTCTTTGGAAAAAGCACAACTATTGTTGTGTCTACCTTCATCACTTGTGCCAAGGGGATGGGTCTTGTGTGAAAAGTCTGGGTAAAAGCAACCACAATCAAAAAAATAGTAAGTATCAGGAAATCTGTGTTCTTAACCTGTCTTTGCCTCACTAAGAGCAGAATTCTGGATAATAGCATTAACTTCTATTTGCCATTATCTGTGAAATGCAAACAAAAAGTCTTGTACTTATAGGATTGTTGTGGGAAGACAGTATGAAAGAATATTGTTATCAGAATTAAAAGGATAGCTTGAATAAACAACCTGTATTGTAAGTGTCTAAGCAGTCGATCTTTTCTTTTATGCCCTCACCTTCTCAATACAGAGCTCAGAAAGAGCTCTTTTACCAAAAAAAAAAGAAAAGAAAAATCAATCCCCTGCTTAAAATCCTTCAAAATCTGCCCAGTGCCAAAGAACCAAGCCCAAACTCCCAGCACAGCATGATCTGGCCCCACCCCATGGTCTTTCCAGCCTCCTGTCTCACCACCCTTCCTCTTCAGTAATAATATACCTCATGTAATGCCCCAGACACATTCTACTTTACATCACATGGGTGATATATCAACTCAGATTCAAAGCTACTTCCTCACTGAAACCTTCCCAGATTACGTCCCCTAACCAGGGAGGGTTAGAGTTAATCTCCTTAAATCAAGATGCTACTATATTTATCATATTGAACAAATAATCAATGTCTTTACTAAACTATGAGATCCTTGGAAGTAAAGAATATGTACTTTCATCATGTCTATAACAGTCCTGACATACAGCAAGTGTGCAAAAAAGGTTTGTTGGATGAATAAATTTCAACTATGTTTAAATGTAAATTACCCCTATATGAATATGCCATATATAAGATACACGTTTTTAAAACAGGCTGGAAGAAAATACAAAGTATTAGCAGTGGTGACCTCTGGTTGGTGAAATAATAAATAATGTTTATTTTATTATTTTAAAATAAATCTAAACTTTTTTATTATAGATGAGTTATACTTAATTTTAAGTATTTTTTAAATTTATAAAAAATGAATGAATGCAACATAATGATGGGGCCTTACTTTATTCAACTTTTTGCAACCCTCCATCTAGCTCAGTGCGCCCTGCACAAAGGAGGTGCTCAATATATTTGTTTGAATTGAATATATTCTGTTGAATTGGATAACTAAAATATCAAATCATATATTTAAGAAATTATTCAATAAACAAAACTAGATGTTGCCTGACAAAAAAACAATGAATGGCAAAAAATCATAAATTCAAACACTTTTTATTTCTAGATCTTCTTTGCTTAGTATCCCCTTCAGGAACTATTTCTCTTGCAGAGCACAAAACAAGAATGACCACCATCTTGAACTACTCGGTGAGAATGGACAAACTACTTAATCTCTCAGAGAGAAGATATGCCAGCTTTCTGTAGCTAAGAAACACTTTGATGAATTCAAATAGAGATAAATTGTAAGACTTTCAACCGTTGGAGTATGACACTTTAGATTCAGGTCTAATTTCACGTGAGGAAGCCCTTACTTACTCTAGGAATGAGGCAGTCCACCATTTGCCAAGCCACCCTGGCCCCCATGTAATGTCCATTTGGAGTACTTTAAATGTTGTTGCCAAGCCTGAAGACTGGAAGCTTGGGTTGTTTAACTTTCTCAGGTAGAGACTATAAAACAAATGGAGGAAAGTCTCCTGCAAACTAGGGGGCATGTAACCTGGTACATGGAGGGCAAGTTGCAAAGTGACCGAGAACCTTATAAAAAGTGCATCTTCTTGGGTCCCCAATTCCACATCCTGGAATGTCAACTAAGGACAAGCATAAAGATCTAGTTTGAAAAAAAAAGTGCTTCACAAAATTATTTATAATGAAAAACTGGAAATAACCTTAATGACCACTGGGCACAGTGGTAAATACACTGGATAAAATATTATGCAGACCTTATAAATGATGCTGTAGAAATGGATTTACCGACATTGAAACATATTCACAATATACTATGTAGTGGGGGGAAAGTAGGCTACAAAACAGTATGTGCAGTGTGAACCCATCATTGTTAATAGACAGTGACAGATAAATATAGATATTGATGGGGAAAAATCCTCTGGGAGGAAGTACACAGGAAAATGTTTAACAGTGGTTATCTTTGAATGATAGGAAAATGAGTGGTTGTTCTTTTTTAAATTGCCTGTATTTGCTTATGTTTTTCTTTCAACAAACATATAATTAGAAATAATTCTTGTATATTTAGAGGTGATTCTAAAAATAAACAACCAAACAGTAAAGCACCTTATGTTCTGAGGGCCTTCTGCATCTGCACTGGGGCCCTCTTATCCCCTAAGCACTTTTCCTTGCTAGAAGTGACCACGTCTCAGGTCCTCAGTGGAAGCCTGGAGATTTCACTTCCAAGCCACTTTAGCCCTGGTGCCACCAAAGGATACATCAAGTTCAGCGCCAGGGCAGATTCAAAAACCTCCAAGCCATTCCCTGGGTTCCAGCCTAGAATACAAGCCTATCCCTCAATTGGCTCAGCAGCCAAGCAACCCTTGCCACGTACCTGTCCCGAGGGCGGCATCCCGCGGGTGGCCTCTTGGTAGGCGCCCACCTGCTCCCAGGTGGCCAAGAAGGCGTGGGTAGGGGTGAAGTGCGCTGCTCCGCGCGGGAAGGCTGCGCGCACATAGTGGGCGGCCAGGCCCAACACCTCCGGAGAAGTGTCCTCGCGGTACAGGACTCGGCCCCTGCCCTGGCTCGTGTCAATGTCGGCCAGAAAGGGAGCAATGGCCGGGAAGTCCGTGGGGAAACCATCGTCCACATACTGGGTCTCCCTGGGGAAGTCCTGGGTGGAGATGATGCCGTTGGTGCCCACCTGGGGGAGAGGAATGGGACAAAAGGGGGACAAATGGTCACTTCGCTGCAGGAAGCCACGGGCGGCTACCACAGGTCCAGACCTGCGCGACCACCCTGCTCCGCACGAAGGGAAGGGAACCGCCCCGGGCATGAAGCTCCCGTTTCCCCATCAGCTGGGAGCCCGATTCCGGGTGCAAGGCGACCAGCGCAACTTCAGCCACTGTCCCACCCGCCACTCCTACCCTACAGCGCGATACAATGGGTCCAGGAGCCCCCAAACTAGTTCTTGTATCTTCTCACTTCCCGCACAACCCCGGAGAAAATCTTAGGGTCCGAGGAGGGAGCCCCTCAGCTCTGCGGACGTGCACAGCCTTCTAGCTGTCCTAACTGGGAACCCCACTGGCCGCCCGAGCTCCCCCACCTCCATTGCTGCCTCAGGCACTTATGTGGCCGCGAGCAGTTCTTGCTCTCTCCCTCGAGGTAAGGGAAGGCAGCGGGTCCGGCAGCAGCATCGCTGCAAAGCCAGGTCCCGCTCCAGGGGCGCTACGGGACAGCCAGGCGCGCGGATCACTTCCTTCCCTCCGAAGACACGGGCTCGGTGAGAACCACACACTACGTGGACCCCTGGGAAGAAGCTGCCAGAAATCTGCCGAATCCCGCACCCAGAGGAGGCCGAACTTACGTAGAGGTAGCTGAACTGGGCTTCGTAGAAGCGCAGGGGACTCGCCAGCTGTACGGCGGCGGAGCTTTCGTCGTCGCCTTCCTGCAGGAGCTGGTCCCCCCGCGACTGCCCGTAGGGGAAGAGGTCTACGGGGTGCAGCGCCGCGGCCCTGGACAGCTGCAGCAGCAGCAGCAGCAACGACGGCGGAGGCGACAGCAGCGCCTGCCGCCCAGCCGCCCGGTGCCCCCGCATGCTCGCTTCGCCCCTGAACTGCTCGGCCGCCCCGCGCCCCGGCCCTGCCCGCTGGCCCACTGGCGGCGCCGCGCCAGCCTCCAACCTGGATCTCCGCGGGCGCCCGGGTGGGGCGGGGCTCCCGGCCTCCCCAGCGCGTTGACTGGCTGCGGCCCTCGGCCAGGGACCAATCACGGACTCTGAGAAAGTGCGACAGCGGCTCCCACATCTGGTTCTCGTTAAATGTGTTCTAAGGCAGCAGTGACGGAAACGGCCCCGCTGTTACCCCTGGCGAGGTAAAAGCCCCCGGCCGGGGCTGCCCGAGCCGCTCCGTCTCCCCCGCCTCCTCTCCCCGAGACCTCCCGGGGTCACTCCCGCCCTCCTGTCGGGGCTGCCCCGCGTTCCCCGCGAGCCCCGCCCCCGGGACCCAAGGGCCCGCCAGGTCCGAAGGCAGCGTCGCTCCGGGAGATGACCTCAGCGCGAAGGGGGCCGAGCGGCCAGGGCGGGGCTGTGTGCTGGAGTTACGGTTTGCCCCCTGCCCTGGGGTCCTGGGAGCCCGTGGTCCTCGAGGCCAGCCCTCGGGCCGAGGAGCAAAGGGACATTGTCGCACCCTCACCCACTGCAACCGCTTTGCTCCACCCAGAGACGCCCTGCCGAGAAGTGCGCCTTTGTAGGAAGCCGAGGGGCTGACTCCTCCCGGAGGACTGGGCCACCCGGCCAGAACGCTCACCAGTCCGGGTCGAAAGCGCTGTTTACCTTCCCCGGGGAAAACCGCACCCGGGAAGAACATGAAAAGCGACTGTGTGTGATCGGCTCCGTCTGGGGCATGCGAGGAGGCATCCCTTTTGGGCACTGAGCAGAAATGGGAGAGGCACCATGGTGGTGGGGGGGGGGGACCCTGGGGGGGACCCTGGGAGGGACCAGGGGTTCTCTCCCCACTGCCTACAGGCTTCGGAGCTGCCTTTGCCAGCGGACACCGAGGTGGAACCTGAGCCGCTCCGCGGGACTGGAAACCGCACAAACCAGCTGCGCGGGTATGGGGGAACCCCATCCACCCTAAACATTCCCTCTGCGAAGCAGGAGCCGGACAAGATTTTATTACCACTTCTGTTGTCAACAGTTGACGTTTCCCGGATAGTCTGTTTTGTCTCTCCAGCCCCCCATGGGGTCCTTGGTAGCAAAGGTATGTAAAAAGAAGGAAAAAAGCAAACCCTTGGAATTGCCTCCAGGGACGCTCAAAAGATAGATTTCTCTTTGTGGGTGTTTATTCCAGTTGTACAAATCCTCTTGGGCCCACAGGGCCAAACCCTAAAAACTTTGACGATATCAGCTTATGAGACTCACAGAAGGGATACTAAATGGAAAATTGGCCAAAGCCGTTTGCTTCCTCAGACTGTGGAGAGTTATGTATTTGGTGTTACAAAATGTATTTCAGCTTGCACATATATGTTATTTCTTTGGGGGAATAGGTATTTTCATTATACTAAGGAAATGAAGGCTCAAAGACATGCGGTGACTTGACTTGCCCATGGTCACCTAAGTTACTCGTTAATATGAAATCCTTCACTGGTTTTCCAGTTTTTCCAACTCTCTCAACTGAACATCATCATCATCATCGCCAACAGTTCTTTGGTGGTACCATGTTTCCCTGAACTGGAAAAATAAGCCCTAGCATGATTTTTCAGGATGACATCCCCTGAATATAAGCCCTAATGCGTCCTTTGGAGCAAAAATTAATATAAGACCTGGTCTTACTTTCAGGGAAACATGATAATAAGCTATAAATTAGGTAGGGGCTGAGGCAGACCCTAAGATGGTCCCCAATAATCCCCATTTCCTTGTGTTCCTTGCCCTGTGTTAGCCCCTCCCCTGGAGTGTGGGCTGGCCTTGTGACATCTAATGCATACAATGTGGCAACAGTGC
The DNA here is from genome assembly GCF_964194185.1 of Rhinolophus hipposideros. Lineage (NCBI taxonomy): Eukaryota > Metazoa > Chordata > Mammalia > Chiroptera > Rhinolophidae > Rhinolophus > Rhinolophus hipposideros. Next base: position 61,926,872 of record NC_138051.1, read on the forward strand.
TAAGTCACTTCAGTGATTAGACGACATCTGTCTTGCTAGCAGATTCTCACTGGCTTTAATGAAGGAAGCTGTTATGTTGAGAAGGTCAACGTGGCAAGGAACTGAGGCCGCCCCTGGCCAACAGCCAGCAAGGCACTATATTCTGCCAACAAGCATGTAAGCAAGCTTGGAAGTGGATCCTTTCTCAGTCATGTCTTGAGATGACACCTTAGCTCTGGCTGACACTTTGCAGCTTTCTGCTAGACCCTGATGCTGAGGACCCCGCTAAGCAGGACATAGGTTCCAGAACCACAGAAACTGCAAGAATTTAATGTGTATTGTTTCCAGCTGTTATGGTTTGGGATAACTTGTTACGCAGCAATAGCTAAGTAATGCAGCAATATAGCTAGATAATACAGCCAGACATGATGCTAAGGTAACTAAGACTGAGAAGGGGGGGAAACGTCAGTTATTGTTACATGGCTGGTACCAGAGCTGGGATATAAAGTCAGTTCTGTCTGATTTCTAAACCTCTGCTCTTAAAGCACGAAATCATATTGCCACAAGGCCCCTTGCGAGGTAGTTCTAGCCTACCTCTCTAAGTTCAGCTCAGGCCATAGCCCCCCTTTCAGCTGAGACTTTAGTTCTCAATTGCAACCTCCTATTTATGGTTTGGTTTATCCTTACATGCTAGTCCCTCTACTATGATGCTTTTCCCAACCAATCACATCTAGCCAACACTCACTCATCCTTCAAGACTTGAATCAAAATCCTTCAGGAAGCTTTTCTGGAAAGCACAGTTTGATTTAGAAACCCCTTCTCATGTGTCCATGTGCTTTGTGCTGGCCATTATAGTTCCAGAATCCCTGATTGTCACATGTCCCCCTCGCCACCACCAACACACTTTGAGGGCAGGGACTTTGTTTTATTCACAGCGTGCCGCAGTGCTTGACTAGCACATTGAATGAAGCTTTAAGAAATGTTTATTGAATGAGAGAAGACAAGCAAGCAAACCTGGGGCTAGGATCCATGTCTGTTGGCTCAGTAAAACATTCTTTCCCCAGCACCACCTTTCCTGCTAACTTGACCTGAGTTTTCTAATCCTCTTTACCAGGTTGCCTAGCAACTCACCTACCACTGCTGTCCAGTTTTTGTCATTCTTTCATTCATTCATCCATTCAAAAACTATTTCCTGCAAGTTTACCAGGACAAATATAACTCTGCAAGAAATAACGGAGTGCAAGATGTGACCCCGACCTAAAGGAACTCATGATCTGGGAAAACAAAGCATAAAGATGAAAAAAGAAGCAACACTGCAATATAACATGGATTTAGCAGCAAAACAAGCAAAAGGGGCCTTTGAACCAAGAGGAGGTTACAAATTTTTGCATTTGGTGCCGAGTACAAAGAAGTAGATCCAATAGGGAAGAGGCTGATCTGAGCAGTCCTGGCTCCCTGTCTGCATGAAGTGGCTGAATTCTCCTTGAAATATGAGGCTTTGGACAGCTTTGCTTCAGCAGACATTCCTTTGAGCTCTTATTCTAGTAGTATTTTTAAAAGACTCTATGGCACCAAAAGAGTGGTTTTTACTTTAAAATGTCACTCTGCGTCTTGGGGAAAAGAAAAAATTTGTCATAGCTATTTCACTGGTCTAAGTAAATACTGAAGAAATACTTCTCTTGTATCCACAGTTCCAGAGTAGGATTTCCGTGACTGGCCAGACTGGCTGAAAAGGCAGAGAGAGGGCCCCTTTCAGGCTGGAGGTTAGAGGAGACTTCTGTAGAAGTTTTTAGCCCTCTTGGATTGGGTCTTCACAGTATACCTGAGCATTGCTTGAGAGGTAAGATTATTTAGATGCAGGATTTTTATCCCAAGCCAGGGATGGTACCAGATGCCTTGCCGATAGACCTCCGCAAGAGTCTCCACAGTTGTGTTTTTGCATGGCTATATTTCTATAATAAACACCAAGACTTTCAGAATGATGATAGTTCCTGTTATTTTAATCAAGAGAATGAAAACACATTTGCTCCACAGTGTGGCAAATAGATGTTGGTATTTAAGAGCAAGTATAGCACTGACTGATGTGTGTCCATATTTGTGTTGGAGGTACGCTTGGCAGAAAATGTTCTGGTTCTTGTTGCACACAGTGATTCTTTGCATAACTTTACTATCCTTTAAATTCCAGGATGGGTGTGTGAGCATGTAGAAAGAATAGTTGTATAAATTAGCACATCTCCACAGACTTGGGCCAAACTGAAATTATGTTAGGTGGACAAAAAACCATGCAAATCTCAGAAATTCTGTGTAGTGCTTGGGATATATTTGGAGGTCATTAAAATGTAGGGCACCCCACCCTACATCCTACCTATATTCTAATGACCTCTAAATATAGCCCAACCCCTAAGCCTTCACCTGAGGTGTTTTTTTTTTAAAGATTTTTTGGGGAATGGGAACAGGACTTTATTGGGGAACAGTGTGTACACCTAGGACTTTTTTCCAAGTCAGGTTGTTGTCCTTTCAGTCTTAGTTTTGGAGGGCGCAGCTCAGCTCCAGGTCCAGTTGCTGTTGCTAGTTGCAGGGGGCGCAGCCCACCATCCCTTGCGGGAGTCAAGAAATCGGGACTCAAGAAATCTAACTGGCAACCTTGTGGTTGAGAGCCCACTGGCCCATGTGGGAATCGAACCGGCAGCCTTCGGAGTTAAGAGCACGGAGCTCCAACCACCTGAGCCACCAGGCTGTCCCTTCACCCGAGTTTTTCATTGATATCCAACTCCCTATTGAACATCCCTTTTGGATGATACCTCAAACCCACCTCTAGAAGAACTAGATCCATTACTCAGAATTTCTGAGTTTTCAGTTTCAGTTAATGGCAATAATATCCACTCCTTCTTTTTTACCAGGTGTTGAGTAAAAGCGTAGGTTAGCTACTCAACACTTATTCCCAACCTCCTTCTCCCTTGCACAAATCTGCTGTAAAAGTAAGAAGATGATTGCTTTCTTAGCTTCTCTTATAGTTAGAGATGGCCATCTAGAATAGTTCTGACCAAACCACCATCAGTCTGCTGAAAGGCTAGTCATTTCTGGGAGGGATTTTACATTGGTGGTTAAAGGGAATAGCGGCATCTTTCCGCATCCTTGCTGCCTTAAACATGGTTGTGATGTTTTGAGCTTGGACAGCCATTTTCTGACCATGAGGTGACAACTTTGAGGACAAAAGCATGGCAAAGCAAGAAGACAGAAAGGAGATGAGTGTCTGAGCCACTGATCAACTGCCTACCTCCAGACTTCGTATGTGGGAAAACAAACCCGGATTGGCATAAGCCACTGTTACACCCAACAGCCTTGGGGTTAGTTGTCATGTAATAGCACACTTTTGTTTTCTTTTTTTCTTATGCACTCTTATCTACTCAGTATTTCTGTTTCTGACTGTTTTTACCACAAGCCCAAGCATAGGAAGAGACAGGCTTTGATGGCCCCACACGGCCACAAGAATGTGAACTAACCCAGACCTGTATCTTTTTCAATCTAAATCTCATGGGTCTAGCACAGCACCTGGTTTATTAAACAGCCTTCTGGGCTGTTTAATAAACCATTATGGATTTGAATTGGGAAAAGTGTTATAAAGAAATCTTCGTAACTCCCATACTTTTCCCTGAATATTCCACTCCCTGATTCCTCACATATTTGTTATATTCTGGATTGTTGCTAGAAAAATAGAAATTAAAAGGTGTGGCTTTTATGTTGGTAGACAAGATACCTTCACTGCTAATTATATCTGAAGGAATTATTGCTAATGGTATTATATTCCCCTAGAAAGAATGTATGGATAGGCCAGTATTGCTCTCTCCTCTTCTACAGTAAGCACAGCCTGAACCACATAAGTTAGTACTTAGTTATATAATATCAGTATTCATCTTCTTCACAAAGACTTCTCTCCCCACCCATACTCTAAGTGCCTCAAAGGTTCTACTTTTCACTTCCTTTAAGACTCCCACAGCTATCTAACACAATGTTGAATAAATAAAGGCTGGTCAACTTCTATTGAATTGAGTAACTGCCCAAGAATGACCTCAGTGTGTGCCGTCTCCATTGGGTAGTGGTTGTGGCTGTGTTTCCGAAGGCTGTTGTCCTTGGCTTCATCTGTCCTTCTTTCCTAGACATCCTGTGCTTCTAACCAAATTGAGTCACCTTGTTTCTGTTGCATGTGACCTGCTGGCTACTGTTGCTTCCTCTAGAAGTTAGTGCATGAGTCAGAACAATGCCAATAAAGCCAAAAATAATAATAGCAAGCCTTAATTGAACCTTTACAATGTACCAAGTTCCAGTTAAGGACTATATGTGTATTATTTCATTACTCCATTGAACATGTCCAGGTTGTAGATAAAGAAATGGAGCTGAGAGTGATGAAGCAACTTGATCGAGAACCCAGGCAATCTGACTTCAGGACCCAAGCTTTAACCTCCTAAGACTGTGGATCTGATTCTCTAGTGGACCAGTCACATTGCTCAGTTACATGGTCATAGGCTGTACCTCTAATTCTGCAAGGCTGGTAAAGGTAATTAGTTCTAACATTACCTATCACTTACACAGTTGGAATTGTGTTATCTTTATTGAGCACCATCTCATGCATGTTTAGAGAATTATAAATATCTAAACTTGGTAGGGAAAACACGACCCTTAAGGAGTTTGCAATCTAGATTTGGAGATGATAGTAGCTATAATTTATTGAGCATTTATTATGCACTAGATACTGTAATATATTATTTGCAATCTCTGCAACAATACCACAAGATAAGGAAAACAAGATTCTGAGAATTTACCTGACATGCTCTGGATACAGCATCTATTAATAGCTGAGCTATAATCTGATGGCCCCAAGGGCCACATCATACATAAGTAGAGTTGTGCCTCACGCATCTGGTGACAGGAACCTGGTCCATAAGCCATCCAGAATGACTGAGAGCACCGAAATGAGCCAGAAATCCTGAAAGTGTGAACATCAGAAATACCAACAAAAACAGCAAGTAAATGAAGAAAAGACAGAAATGTGAAGACTCCAAATCTCCTCAGTCTTTGATCCCACTAATATATTGATAGATCCCTAAGTAGTAGAATGTCCCTATCAGATACTGCTCATGTGTCTTCATATTGTAGTACCACTACCAAGATTAGCATGGGTAAGAACAAGCTCTCAAATACTAGAGGATGTCAAATGGACTGTGGGGCTGTGTCCCATGGGTGCCCCTCCCTCCCAGCCCTTTGCTTACCGGGGACATAGAACCTGATAAACACTCCATGAATTGGTTTGGGTGCATGTCCACTGCCAAAGTAAAGAGCAGGAGCCCCCTTCTCCACACTGGTCGTGTGGTTTTATTAGCAAAAAGCTGGAGGAGACCTCAGAAACAGCTCCACCTCTGGACGAGCCCCAAGACAAGTGACAGTAAGGGTAGCCAATGAAAGCACCAAGTTAGCGTGCAGTCATAATAAATATCTCTGATAGGCCCGTTATTTGGACTTTAATTTTTCAGTCAGCTTATGTTGGCCAGGCCCTCGGGGATGTGTTCTTACTCCAAATCATATGTTCTATTGTTGTGGTCTCCAACAATAGCGGCATATCAGAGACACCTAGGACAATTTTAAACTCTCCAAGACCAATTAAAACACAACCCCTGAGGTCAGACTTAGGTATTAATTTATTTAAAAGTTCTCAAAGTGATTCAAAACATAGCCAAGGTTGAAAACCATTGTTCTACAAAAACCTTATAAATAGCTTACGTTAGTAACTTTGACCTAAGGAAAACCTATTTATAAATACTGATAGTTTGAACCTACTCTCAATATTTTTCCACGATAAAATGGTCTCATCTATAGTTATGGTACAGAGCAGTGAGATTTAAACAAATCCTTTAAGAGTCTGAGCAGATTCAGTATACTTTTGTGGGGCTCTGTGCGGTGCGGAGGGGTGGAATATGATTTTACCATCTCTGTAGCTCATTTCTGTGAGGAAGTAGAATGATCCTGAGTCTGGGAAAGAATAAAATTTAAGTCTTCTAAATTTTCCCAATAGCATGCCAACTCTGCTAGTGTCCACCTGTGGTCTGCTGAGCTTTCTCTGATGAGCCACACTAAATATTGCTGGGTCAGGTAGCAGGCAGAGAATTTAATTAAGAATTAACCAAAATCCAGCCTTCAGCAATAGTTTCCTAGACACATCTCATGCTCAAAACGCAGCCTGCAGGACATATTCTCTATAGTCCACCCCTATATCAAGTTATAGCATCAGAAATAATTGTACTTGGATGATTTTATTTTGCTGCCTCCAAAAACTGCCTTGACTGAGTTAAAATGTGTTGTGAGCTTTCACTTTTATAGAAGGTCTTTATGAGAAAGGCCAACTTGATATACATTTCAGTGTCTTTTCATAAAACTACATTCAAAGACATTGTCTGTTTTAATGAGTTTCCACCTCCTAATGCCTCCTAAAATTTGGGGGCCAGGAATAAGTAAGAATCACCCAATCTGGGTGTCTCTTTAATTAGACATTGAGAAACTGTACAACTCCACATAGATCACTTGGTTCTAGCCACAGAACCCAAGAGTTAAATCCAGAGCTCATTTTGTTTTAGGAAAGCATCTTAATTAGATAGCAATTCTTCAAGTTCATTATGCGGAACGCTGAATGTGTTTTCACACCAACCCAGTCCTCTTCCTACCTTCCATTGCTGCCAATTACACCACCAGTTCCTCAGACTCTCAAGCTGGAAGCTTCAGTCACCTCTATTTGACTTCCCACTTTTCCATGTCATTGACATTCAATTACTGGACAAAGGCCACAGACCGTAGATGCACAGAGATCAAGATTTTGTCTATTTTACTCCCTGATGTGTGCCCAGCCCCTAGTGTAATACCTGACACATGGTAAGTGTTCAGTAAATATTTATTGAACAAATAAAGATCAAAAGGTTTAATTCCTTATCTCCTACTCGGTTAGTCTTTTGGCTTCTTCCCATACTCCCTGCCATCACTCAAGTACAGGCTCTTACACCTTTCCTTGTCATTAAATAAGACTCTAATCTGTCCTGACTTCCGTCCATATGTCCCAGTCTATCAGAGTGCAACCACTGCCAGATAAGCTTTCTCCAAGACCTGAGTAGGCCCCCTCCTTGCTCAAAGGTGCCCTTGACTTAGCATCCAAAATGAGTGTTTGATTCTCACATCTGCTTCCAAGAATAATTCTATGGTATAAGTAAAGTGGGATCAGAAGCCAGACCATGGCAACTCTGAAGCAAGACACTGATTAGAACTAAGAGCAGGATCAGGATGGAGACAAACAGCCTATTCACCTTTCAGGCTGTAGGAATAAAAAGGTTGTCTACATGAAAGCTGGTTGAAATGGTAAAACAGCACGAACAAGTACATTTTATTTGTCAGTCATAGATGTTCAAGAAGATAACCCTGAGCCATTCAAAAAAAGTATAAAGTATTTCAGCATGTCATAGAAATCAACATCTCATTTTAGAAAAACTTCTGTCAAAGGTTTTCTTCATAATCTTACTAGCTCATAACAATCCTTACGTTTGCATCTTCGCTTGTGGTTTACGATGCATGATTTCATATGCATTCGATCATATAACTCATTCCAACATCCCTGGGAGATAAGCATTAGTATCCTCATGGGGAGACCAAAGCTCAGAGAGGGTGGGTGACAGGTGAAAAGTCACCCAGCTAGTAAGTGGAAGTATGTGCCCAATGTAATGTGCATTATGGAATTTGTGGGCACATTCTGTTTCTCTGTTATCTTGAACTAAAACCCTAGACCTTGGATGCCAAGTCTGGTGCCTTAGTCACTCCACCACAGCCGTCCCTTCTCTCCAGCACCGTCCATTGTTCTATGAAGTTCTGGAGTGCACCATGCACTCTATACCATATTAGCGGTAGCAGCAGTGGCAGCAGTAGAAGTGGTAATATATAATGTTCATCAAATGTCCCATGATCCAGGCAAGCATGCAGTATTTTATTTAATCCTCATAGCTACTCTTTGAGGTGAATAACATTTCTATCTTTTTTTACATCTGATGAACTGAGACCTAGAGAAAGAAATTCAGCGAAGAATACACAGCTATCAGGCAGTGAGGCTAAAATTCAAATGTGGCAGACTGACTCAAAAACCTGAGTATTAACATCATTATGCTACATGCCCTAGAACTTTAGAAACATCGCCATCTTTTTAAGTTGTCCTCCTTTAATAGTGTTATTTGTCCCCTTGCCACGTCTTTAATTTTCATTCCGTATATTGAATGAGCAATGTACTGATAAACAGGGAGTTCAATGATTCAAGAAGAATCCTGAGCATTATGTATCATTGAGCTCCATTCTGGTTTAGTCTAGTTGGGTTTCATACATTTTTCCCCCCTATTTCATAGACTCGTGGCCTTTTAGAACTGAAAGGGGCCTGAGAAATTCTGTAATCTAATCCTTTGGTTTTAGTGTGACAAACCCTGACTCAGAAAGATTCAGTCACAGATTCAAGCATCACAGCACCAGCAGGAACAGAATCAAATGTCAAAGTTCCCAGGCTAGTGACCATGGAGTTCCAGCCCTTTCTGTCCCACATCATGCCAGGGATAAACAGAGACAATGAGAAAAAGCACCCTCTCTCAGATCAGTTCAAAGCACTACTAATGCACTCTTTCCTGAGCTTTCTGGCTATTATATCATCAAAGACAAAGTATTAGGTTGGTGCAAAAATAATTGCGATTTTTGCAATTATTTTTAACCTTTTAAAACGCAATTACTTTTGCACCAACCAGATATATAGGAAGGGCTTTATAGACCTTTGTTCACTCGACTTAAATATGGCAGCATTAACTCGATAGCTTGGATTGAAAAAACCTGCTTCTGGCCCCTACTTAAAGCATCTGGCAGCCACAGTAAACAGAGTAACAGGTAGAATCCAATATGCAGTAAGCTAGCTCCCTGGTTATTTTCTGATGGTGGGGAAGGTATTCTATTCCAAGAAGGGAAATAAAACAACAGATATACAATTGGGGGAGATTCCTTCCGTTTAGAATCTTTAGTATGCTGTCATGTGAAGTGGTCACTCCATTAAGTCCACCTGGTCCATCATAACCATTACTGAGGGTACCACTTTCAACGCTTACTTACACAGAACAAACTGTTTCAGCCTCTTCTACTTACAAACCCAAGTGTGGAAAGCCTGACTCATGAATAAGCCATGTGATTTATGGTAGGCCTCGTTTCTAGGCTGAGCTGGGACATGGACACCACCAAGAAAACCTCAGTCTTCTGGCCTCAGGCCAGTAAATTTTGTCGTGTTGTTTCCTCCTTCTCCTTCTTTTTCCTGTTTTTTGTTTGTTTGTTTGTTTGTTTTTGTTTTGTTTTGTTTTGATGGCCCCTCCATAAGACAAGCTAACTGCTAAAGAGAGTATTCTCATGCTGCGTGCCTCAGAGTTACATTTTACATTTTGGAGCCCAAACAGATATACGCAGTTAGGGTCCACCAAGCTGTCAGAGGAGAGTGGACCTTGCTAGCTCTGGCCCTCAAGGTCCTTCTTCACTCATGGTTTTAATAAAAAGAAGAAGAACATAGAAATGTAAGACAACCTTGATCAAACAATCTTTTGTGTCTGATTAATTGATGGGTAAGGAAAGGCAACCCTCAGTTGTGAAGGGAGAACTGCCTGGTGGTAAAGCCTTGATGGACATCATCCGCAATCTGTAGAGTCCACTCAAAAGTAACTGAGTGTTGACCTAAGCTTCACACAGTTTGCATTTACATAGCGCCTTTGCCAGATCTGGCTCTGAACTCCTAATCTTTCCTCAAGTAGCAAGGCTATCACAGTTAATTTACACTTGGCCACCACCTTTGTCAATTTAAAAGCAGTTTCTTTCTCTTAACTCTACCCAGAAAATTTACAGGATGAATCAAGATTTGTGAAGAGATTTTAATAAAACATTGATTAGATCTTTTTTTCCAATAGTATTCTTTAAAGTTATTTTAAAATTCACATACAGTAGAATTCACTTTTTTGATGTATAGTTCGCATTTTGACAAATGCTTAGAGTTGTGTAATCATCACCACAATCAAGATACAGAACAATTCCATCACCCTAAAACATTGCCCAGTGCTCCCGCTTTCTTCACCCTACCCCTAATCCCCAGATATTAATCTGTTCTCCAACCTTATCATTGTGCCTTTTCCAGAATGTCATATAAACAGCAATGAGTCAGACATTTTTCATTTAGCATAATGTACTTGAGATTGATTTATGCTGTCATATGTATCGACAGTTTGTTCCTTTTTCCTGCTGAGTAGTTGTCCGTTTTATGGGTGTACCACCATATAGTTATCCTTTCACCAATGGAAGGACATTGAGTTGTTTCCAGATGCTGACAATTATGAATTAAGCAGCTACAAACATTCCGGCACAGATGTCTATGTGAAATAAGTTTTTCTTTCTTTTGTCCTAGGAGTGGAATTGCTAGGTCATATGCTAAGTGTCTGTTTAACTTGATGAGAAACTGCCGAACTGTTTTCCCCAGTGGCTGTAGCATTTTACATTCCCACCAGTGTATAAATAATATGGGTTTTCTGCATCCTCTCCAGCATTTGATATTGCCACTATTTTTAAACTTTAGTCATTATGATAGATGTGGTAACTCATTGCGGTTTTAATTTGCATTTCTCTAATTATTAATGATGTTGAGCATCTTTTCATATGCTTATTTGCCATCTATCTACCTTAGATTTCTAAAATAGACTTTATCTGATTTCAAACATGATACATGCTTGCTATGAAAAATTAAAATGTTACAGAAATGTTATATTGAATACAAAACTTACCTTTAATAATTTTACTTTCTAGTTATAGCTGCTGTTAACAGCTTGGTATGTAGTCCTCCATATATTTCCCATATATATGCTCATATATATAGTATTTATACAAGTGCAAAAATGGTGGCATTTTATACATATTACTTGAAAACTTGCTTTTATTGCTTAATAATTTGGATAGCCTTCCTCACTATGTGGTTTATTCAATTATCCATTGTATTATAATTTTTTAATAAAACAGAAATTTTGTCTTTTAGGTAAAAAGGTCACATTTTGACAATTCCTTATGTTTCAACATAATAGCAATTGTATTTCTAGTATATTTAAGTAAAAATTTAAAGTTGTGGTAACTCTCTGATGAAATTATACATTGCACATTTCCCAGCTTTGAACTGAGAATTGTGTTGCAGCAATAAGGACTATCTTAGAAAAATGTGGCCAGTTGAATTATGTGGAAATATGAAACAGGGTCCAGTTAATTTCATGTGTATGTCTTAAGAAACTTGGCATATGGGTAGCTGCTGTATCATAAGGAATAGCAAGGCTGCAAAGAAATTTATTACACTGTGTTATTGCTCACCAGGGTTTTCTGTAACAAACAGATTCTGGTGCGTACTTTTAATTATTTCATTTCAAAGCAATTCCTTTCTGTATCAATCACTCCCATTAACTCGTAATATTCTCATGGGGGTTAAATTACTATCAGTGTCCTTTCACTGATGACCTCATAGAGAACAGATACGCTGGCAAGGGAATATAAATGATTTATTTCTTGCGACTTAACCTTAAACCCTTATGCTTGCTTAAATTTAGGGCGATAAATAGCTGACAGTATGGTCACTCTTGAGTAGAGAATTCTTTTGGACTCTTTAGCCACAGATGGGCATATTTTATTCTAGAGGGCTATACAGAAGTAGGAAAGAAAAAGAAAATATCAGAGACCTTAGTGGGTATTTCCTCTCTCTCACTCCTAAGAGTATTTAATCTTTGGGTTTTCTAAGCAAATCTCTTGCAGCTGCTTAGTTCTCTGTTCGTGCCAAGGACCCTTTGTTTATACTAACTGCACCCAAAGAATTCTCCTTACACAAGTTGTACTACTTAAGCTCTTTTGCAAGTCTCAGACTTTATCGCATCCATGGGGAAACAGCCATACTTTTCTTTCTCAACATTCCTTCTGGTCAAAGGAGAATGTAGAGGATTGAATTCCTTAAGCATGGAGTCTTAACTTAATACAGCTTGTGATTTACATGTATGAGAAAACTTTCATAAGCCTATGGCTGGATACGCCTACTGTTCCCATGCAAAGTGAGTTTAGAAAGACAGTCCTACTTTAGTCCATCTGGATTCAGGAGATTTTTTAATCCTAACCTTAAAATCAGGAAGAACCAAAAAGTCTAAGAAACCAAATAAAATGACTGGACCAAGTTCTCCTGGAAAAGACCAGTTCCAAATATTCATAAGTTCACAAATTTTTTTTTCCAGGGATAATACTTAGTTTGGACATATTTTTAAAACTCTGGAAGATTAAGGAATTGGGTATCTTCTTTCCATCAAACCCCAAATTACACAATAATTGAGCTAATTCTTAACTTTTAACTTTTTCCTGAAAGCTCAAAGGCTGTGAACAACAAGAAATTCCTTTTGTTCAGCTGTGACTGTTCAACCTCAAAAGTTAATATTATATAAACATTGGGTCACATATGCCATTCACTTAAATGGTCTCGATGCCTATACAACCATTTATAGACGAGTTAGTAAAAGCAAAGAAGGCTCAAGAGACGTGTCCAAGGTCATGTACCTCTCCACTGGCTGAGGGTGTACTCAATCCAGACCCTTCAATTCTTCCACATTCTTTTCACTGTACCACAGTTGCTTTTCCTAAATTATACAAATTTTAAAAATTAAAGTCACAGCTAATCATTCTGATGTTTTTTATCATCCAGATAAAAGTGACAACCTTTTTTTGGCATTATATAGACAGAAATTCATCTATGTCAAACCTTACTTGGCTAACATTACTTCTCTTCAGTGTCTTATTATTTCCCAGCTCCTCTGAAAATTTCATCAACTATAGGATTCACAGACTCAGGTCTAACCTGACTCTAGCGACACCTCACTCACTTGTGAGCTGTGTGACTTTCACCAAATGACTTAAACTCTCTGAACCTCTCTTTTCTCATTTTGTGAAATAAGGAAAACAACAGCAGTCTCCTCAAAATGGCTGCATGGAAAAGCAGGTGAGAAAATGCATGCAAAGCCTTTATGGGTGTGCCTGGCTGGCTGGGTCAAGAACTCAATAGCAGTGTGCCAAAAAGGGCCCCTACAAGAATAAGTGTATGGGAGTGTACAGAGCAGGAAGACTGTGGACCTTGTTACTAGACGGTAAATGACACAAATTTACTCCGGGCCCCAAAATGTATTTAATGACAACATAGTGTTCGAGGTAAGCTGTAGTGTGCTGGAGATGGCTGATATCAGCAAGAGTAAAATGTGTGTATTTCTTCCCAACTCTGTGTTTGGTGAGGTCAAGTTGGTAAATTGAAATCAGCCATGGTGAGAATATTTATACTACAGGAAATTGGCAAACACTATAAAGCAGGCCTCTCATCCCCACCAGAGAGCTGGTTGTTGAACATTCAGCAGCATACCACTGATAGAGACCAGGCTTTGAAGTCAAACAAATCTAGGTCTGGATACGGTAGAAACCTAAACTCTGACACTTCCTCGGCTACCCAAGGCAGCTTGAGTCTCTGGTTCCTCACCTTTAAGATGGAGATAAGAGTACATAATTTAAAGACTGTTAAAAAGACTAAGTGAGATAAGGTATATGAAATACTTAGAATAGGACCTAGGACCTAACATCAAATAGTTAGCTGAAAGTGGTTGTTACTATTATTGTAAAAAAGCCTGGAGTGTTTTAAAACTCAGCCGGGTCCTATATCTTTCACTTATTTTGCATGATACTTAATAAAGATATGAATGTGATTTTAAAGTGAACTTGTCAGTCTAGGTTAGGAAAGAATTTGTTTCATGGAAAAAATTTCTATTTAAGTTCTTTTGTTTTTTCTGTTTGAGAAAATATTTAAACAAATTTGAACATCTAAACAAAGACAGTTTTAAGCCAAAAATCTAAGTGCTCTGAGTCTCTTCTGAGCATTTTTCAACAATGTTGGGCCCAAAGCCAGACCATGTTACAACCTCTATGAACCCACCCCACTCTGCCTCCACAGCAGGCCTCCCCCAGAGAAAAGAATTTGATGCAATGCCAACAAGAGAATCTTCCTCTTTACAGTATCTTAGGCTTTCATCCTTTTTGTTAAAAAAAAAAAAAAAAAAAAAAAAAAAAAGTAGCTTAAAAACTCGGAGCCCAGAGAAAGAAATACTCAAAATAGAGAAATCAGTGGTTTTGAGACAGGTGGGTAAAGGGCTTGGGGCTGAGGTCCCCCTTGCCACACTGCAGGAATGGCCCAGACAACCAGAGGGCAGAATTCCCCAGCAGCGCTCTCAGTACCCTCATCAGTAGCTGGTCACCCTTCCTATGGATGCCCTTGGCAGAGGCCCATCACGTGGCTCAAGGCAGTCTAATTGGGCAGTTGGGTGAAGGGCTATCCAGTCATTTTTTACTGTGTTGCCAGGGCATGCAGGGGAGGGACAGGAAAAGGAGAGGGCAGACATGACTTAAGGGCCTTGGTGGAGCCCCAGAAGCCACACCCCATAAGCTAGTGAAGGAAAGTTGTGGGGAAAATGGCTCTTTGCAGGTCCTCCAGCATTCTGGGGAAGTTCTATCACTTCCTCTTGACCTCCACCATCTGCCTCCTCCTTTTGCTGGAGGGACTGTCAGGAGCACAAGAGGTATGTATGCACCCTACACTGCCTCTTGATTCTTATACAGAAATTCCCTGGCACAACAATACTATGAGCTGTACCACCATTGCCCCACTACCGTGGAATCTGAATAACAACCAGGACCTTAGAATTACACTTTGTTCTACTGACAGGACTCCAGGAGGTAAACTCCTTTTTCTGAGGATGCACAGCTCATCAATTGACTATGGGTCTAGAGCTCAGATTTTTTTTTTAACTTCCAAGTCCAATTTTCTCAGTCTACAGAGTGACTGCAACTTTACACCTCTAAGACCTTAAACTTCAAGTCGCCTTCTTTGAATTGGCTTTCAAAATTCTACACCTTCAGGCTGATCTTGAACCAACTTCCCACACAGTTTTCCCCTCCCCTTCCATTTTCTATGAACACCAACCTCCTTCTGAATTCACTTCTCCCCATGCAGAGGCTAGACCCCAGGGTCTGGCTCCAGTGGTCTCCCAGTGTAATTGGCCTTGTCTGGGTCTCTCCAGCTCTTGACTTGTCCCACTTACAATCTTAGGCTGCCAGACCTCGCTGGGTTCATATGACCTTAGTTGGGTCCTAATTGCAACCGAGAACCCTCTTTGTGCCCTCATCCAACATTCACCACTGAGACTGGGCTAGGCTCACCCAGTCTTCTTCATAGTTCTCTCCCCACAAACCCATCCCTGCACTTCTCTGAACTCCTGAATCACAGCATATTAAGAATGAGTGGATTTATTAAAGATGATGTCATTCATTGCTCTCATTCTACTGAGAAGAAATCAAGAGCGTTGATGCTCAGAAATAATGAGTACTTCAAGGCACCTGTTCTACACTTTACCTTCAGGTAGGTAAAATGTCATGTCTTTGTTAGAAATGAGGCATTAGAGATTCAGTCATAATGTGATTTACTCAATATCATAGAGTCAGCCAGACAGATTTTAGAACAGTGCCCTCTTCCTCTTGACTCCCTATCTTCAAATTGTTCTCTAACCATACATTCACTTCACCACTTTAAAATACCTCTGTCACTTTCTCTCCTCATTTCACTCAACAAGTGTCAACTAAGCATCTGCTATAGTCAGCATAAAGGAAGTGCAAAGAGCTCAAAAGATGAACAGAACACATCCCTTCCACCTAAATCTCCATCTCTTCCTAGAAGAACCCAGAGTTTAGCCTATCCTATTTTAAATAAGGCAGTTTTTTTCATTCTTTCAAATTATATTTTTTGTTTATTAAAGGTTTAAATATATTTATTAAATGAATGTCTCCTCTAAACTCTGTGTCACTTTTCTCCATTATTAACTATGAACCTGGGATCCTCAACCCCATATTTTATATAAGATTTTAGGTCTAGCTTTTCTACTGGCTTAACTTGAGTTCGCCAGCAAGCAGAGCCTGAAGTTGCTTTATATGTTGCTATTTTATTAGGGAGAGCAATCTCAGGTAGCAGGCACAAGAGATAAGGAAAGTGAGACAGGAAAGGAAGAAGAGACAATACAACGATACTCAATAGACTTTTCTGCCTTAAATTCAATGCTGTCTTGATATTATTGCCAATGTCCTTTAAAAACTCATGATATAAATTGTGCCTGGGGCAAGGATAAAGGAGGAAGAATTTATCCACCAGTTCTCTTCTTCAGTTAGTCAAAAGTATGACCCGTGGAGCATTACTGTCTTTTGCACATCCAGGCTGTGCATATGTGAGTACGAATAGGGGTCTGTCCCACATCTCAGGATCAGAAGGAAGCTATGAGGCTGGAATTAACAGGGGTACAGCATGGAGAGGAGATGAGGCCCTGTCAGCATGTGCTTTCACAAAGTTTGTCTGAGCCCATACCACTGTTGGTTCCCACAGGGGTGCTTGAACAAGACCAGGTGAAACCTGATGCAGATTTCTGGTACAAGTACTATTCACATCAATCTTTCTCTCTATTTCCTTATAAAGATAAGAATGACAAAAGTTATTTCCAGTTGTTATTGACCTTTCTTTGCCCTATGGTTCTATGGTTATGAGTCTGAAAAGGCTAAACTGAATGAGCTCAATACTGAGCCTCCAGGTAATCATATTCATATAAAACTTATATCTTAATAGCTCCTGAGGGTCAGGGTTGATAAGACTGATCTTCTGTTTGATTAGATAACCATTTGTATCACTGCAAAAGAGGGACCCTCTTTCTTTTGAACTTGAATTTTAATGACTAAGTGTCTGCTATTAAGAACTGAAATACATATTCTCTATATAAAGGATATGATTTTACTGCAATATACTAGGAGTGATCTTTGTAATGTATTAGTCTTGCTAATAAGTTTTTGCTAGAAAGAATGGCTTAAGAATCAATCTTAGACTTCTGGCCAAGATGACAGAGTAGGTAAATGCTATATTAGCTTCCTCCCATAATCACATCATAATAACGACTAAATTATTGACCAACTACCCTTAAGAACCACCTGAAAACTACCTGAGCAGAACTCTTATAACTAAAGATATAAAGAAGAAGCCATGTCAAGATTGGTAGGAGGGGTGGAGATATGAAATAAGCTGGTCCCACATACACATATAGCAGTTAAGTCAGGAGGAATATCTCACTGCAGAGGTCCCCACTGAGGAATGAGGGCTACCCAGCTTGGAGCACCAGTGCTGAGGAGTCCCCTTAATAGCTGCCTGTGAAAATCAGCAAGGACTCAGTCCCAGTGAGATGGAGGGTTGCCACAGACCCAGGCATACTCCTAAAGAACTTAAGCACCGACTCACTCACTCACAAACACTCACCCTAAGCTCCAGTGAAGGGACAGCAATTGGAAAAGCACCCAGAACATATGAGGAGGAACTGAATTGTCTGGTTTCAGGCTGAGGGCTGGAAGGGCAGCTGTCTCAGAACTAAAGTGCTGGCAAGTGCCATTGTTCCTTAGTTGAATGTCCCCCCCCACCCAGACTGCAGGCACAGGTGGGCACCAAATCTAAGTCTCCATTAACCTGGATAACACTGCTCTCATCTCACCCCAGTGATTCCCTGAAACCCCAACCCACCCAACTCGCACACCTACCAAACCTCTTTTAGGCCTTGTTCCACATAAGCTGCCAACTCTGCTGAACTGTGGACTTTCCTAAAATTTCTCAAAGGTCCACAAACTCCAAACAAAAGCAGCTGGCCTTAGCATATCCTGTACCTCTTGATAAGTGGCCATAAGCCTGACACTAGTGGTAGCTACTGGCTTTGGTTCAAAACATAACCAGTCATTGGTGTCTCCAAGCCCACACAGACGACTACCAACCACAGATCACTTTGTAGCTCCTACCAGGTGATCCTGGGCCAGATACAAGCAGCAGCTGACCTTGGCCTACACTGAAGCCCCTTGCCAGAGGCCCCAGAACCAATACACCTGGTGTCCAGCTTCAGACCACACCAGAATACCATCCAGTTAGCACCAAATGTGACACACCCAAAGGGTGGGTTCTGCAGGCACCAGAGCCCCATAAAAGTGAATCTTGCTCAGTGGGGTCAACCCTGCACAACTTGTTCTCTGTAGTCAGGCCAGTCGGTCAGTCTGGGGGTCAATCTCACCCACTGACATGCCAACAGCAATCAAGGCTCAACTACAACAGAAGAGCATACACAACCCATACAAGGGACAGCCCTGGAGCACCCGGATAAGGTGAACAGGGAGTCGGCACCACGGGGCCCCATAGGATACTTACTACATAAGACTACTCTCCCAAGACTGTGAGACATAGCATATGTACCTTATGCATTGAAACAAACACAAGGAGGCAGACAAAATGAGGAGACAAAGAAACATTTCCCAAATGAAAGAATAGGACAAAACTGAAGAAAAAGAACAAACTGGAGGCAAGCTATCTACCAGATACAAGAGTTCAAAACACTGATTATAAGGATTCTCAATGAACTTAAGAGAAGAATAGATTATCTCAGTGAGAATTTCAACAAAGAGTTAGGAAACATATAAAAAGAAGATAGAAAATATAATAAAAGAACCAGTCAGAAATGTAGATTACAATAACTAAAATGGAAACTACATTAGATGGAATCAACAGCAGATTAGATAAAGTAGAGGACTAAATCAGCAATTTGGAAGACAAGATAGTGGGAAAAATAACCAATTGGAACAGCAAAAAGCAAAAAAAGTGAATACAGTTTAAGAGACCTCTGGACAACATCAAGAGTAAAAACATTCACATCACCAGAGTACTAGAAGGAGAAGAGAGAAAGGAAGGGATTGAGAACCTATTTGAAGAAATAATGTCTGAAAACTTTCCTAACCTGGCAAAGGAAATAGACATACAAGCCCAGGAGAACCCCAAACAAGATGAACCCAAAGAGGCCTACACCGAGACAGATCATAATTTAAATGCCAAAGTTTAAAGGCAAAAAGAGAATTCTGAAAACAGCAAGAGAAAAGCACCTAGTTATTTACAAGGGAGCTCCTATAAAACTGTCAGCTGATTTTTCAACAGAAACTTTGCAGGCCAGAAGGGATTGGCATGAAATATTCAAAGTGAGAAAATTAAGGACCTACAACCAAGATTACTCTACCCAGCAAGGCTATCATTTGGAATTGAAGGAGAGATTGAGAATATGAACTTCCCAGACAAGAAAAAGCTGAAAGAGTTCATTACCACCAAACCAGATTACAAGAAGTGTTAAAGGGATTTCTTTAAAAAGAACAAGAAAAAAATTCAAAAATCTGAATTAGAAAACATCACAAACAAAACATATTTTCACTGATAAAGGCAAATAAAAGCAGTGGATCAACCAACACTAAAATTAGTATCAAGGTTGAAAGGCAAAAGTAGGAAGATCATGTGTAATCACACAAGTAAATTAATGGATATACACAAACATGCACATAAAAGAAGTAAGAAATAATCACAAAAACAGAAACGTGGTGGGGGTTAGTAATAGTGATTTTAGAATGTGTTTGAACTTAAGTGAGCATCAACTTAAAATAGACTGCTATAAATATAACATGGTATATATGAAGCACGTGTTAACCAGAAACCAAAAATCTTCAAGAGATATATAAGAAACAAAGAAAAAGGAATTCAAACACAACACTACAGAAAATCGACAAGAGAAAAGAGCAAGAGAATAAGAATGAAACAGAGAACTATAAAACCAATCAGAAAACAATTAATAAAATGTCAATAACTACATACTTAGCAATAATTACTTTAAATGTAAGTGAATTAAATGTTCCAATCAAAAGACAAATGGATAAAAAAGAACTGGTACATATGCACAATGGAATATTACTCAGCCATAAAAAATGAAACCTCACCATTTGTGACAACAAGGATGGATGTAGAGGGTATTATGCTAAGTGAAATAAGTCAGACAGAGAAAGCAAAACCACATGATTTCACTCACATGTGGAATCTAAAATACAAAACAAATGAACAAACAAAACAGAAACAGACCCTACAGAGAACAAACTGATGGTTGCTAGATGAGAGGGGGGTTGTGGGGTTGGGTGAAATAGGTGAAGGATCAAGAAGTACAAATTAGCAGTTACAAAATAGGCACAGGAATATAAAGGGCAGCTTAGGAAATTTAGTGAATAATATTGTAATAACTGTGTATGTATGGTCTCAGGTTGGTGTAAGACTTATTGAGGAGATCACTTCCTCGGTTATATAAATCTGTAAATCACTATGCTGTACATCTGAAACTAATGTAATATTGAATGTCAACTGTAATTGAAAAAATAAAAAAATTTAAAACACAGAAGGAATCTTAAAAATTAACTTTGGCATATGTTTCCAAAATTTAATTGGATCATATCCATAATTCTACACGACAGATGTAACCACATCTCTTCTCCCCTCTTCATTGTTAGCAGAATCCTTATTTTGTTTCAGTAGTCACCTCTCTCCCACAGTGCCCAGTGTTAGGTCCTGATTTGTCTAAGTCTGTCAGGGTGGTCCCATTCAGCTTGCTTGCAATTCACTTGGGTGTGGACACATGCTACCATTCTGGCCAGTCAGACATCAGGGGAAGCCAGCGGAGGATTGCTTCTGGGAAACATTACACCTGATCTCCAAAAGGTAAACAATGATGAGAAATGACTTTATTGCCACTGGATGTTGTTGAATAAGAATAGGATACTTAGAACTCCGGCAGTCATCTTGTGATATGAGGAGAGCCAGCCTGAAGATGAGGCCCTAATGAGGCACGGCGGAAAGCAAGAAAGATCCTGGCTTCTTGACGATGTCTTTTAGTCACTAAACTAACCAACTTTGGAGCTGCCCAACCTTGCACTTTTTATAAGGGATAATAAAGCCTTTGTTGTTTGGACCAGTTGAGTCAGGGTCTTTGTTACCTGCAGTGGAAAGTATGCTGATTACAGGAAGTTAAATTAAGTGGTTTACCTGGGGATACCATTTACAATGAATTTATATTGAGGAGCAAGCCAGAAAGGTACACTGCTTAAAATCACAAGTTCTATGAGAATTTTATTTAGATTTTTCTATGACTTTTGTGGGAAATTAATATTATCTTCTTTAAAATTTGTTCAATCTAAAATGACCTGTTCTGTGCCATAGAACTCCAGAGCCCTGGAGTCTTGATCACTTACCTACAAATTAGAATAGACCCAGAATTGTTTTCTGAGGATGATTTTGGTTCTATGATGTGGTGGTGGTAAGCCATCTGTCTATACATCTGTCCTGGTTACCTGTCCAGACAACTGCCCTGGTCAGTTTCCTTAATTTCAGTAAGAGTATCATAATTTTATCCTCAGCTGTATTGACTGCCAAAGCAGTTAGATCCTGTTTTAATTAGGAACCCAGAATATCTCCACTCCAAGTTTTTGCTAAATAATACAACTTTCAACTCTCTATGGTCCAAGATTTATCCAAAGCAAGTTACAAGAATGGAGCTTGCCAAAATGCACATTAATCCATAATTCTACTGGATATTAGAAAACTTGCCCTTGGTTCAAGCAGGCCATCCAGCAACCATGGCTATACTCTTATGCCTCCTACCCTCTCCCAAGTCACCCATCAGCCATAATATTACATTTTAAGTTATGTTTTCAACTGATGATTTTAAAGAAACAACCATCTAAATTCTGTATTATACGTAACCCTACTGAAGGAGTACCCTAGAATCTGAGTGGAGGAAAACATAGCCCAGCAAACAAAAAAGAAATATCAAAATAATGCAAATTCTCAACTTGTGTTTCTTAATCAGAGCAAAGGCAATACACAGTTCACAGAAATATTTCTTAAAATCTCATCTATAAATTTATTACCTTGTAGTCATAATTTCATGGGTGTCTACATACGAGGTTAGAAAATTAAGTTTGCAAACTCATCCTAGAAAAAGTGCTACATACCTCATTGCTGACTATCACTACAGTCACCTTCGATGGACTCCCCTTGGGAAGCTATGCACCAACACCAGCGCTTAGACCACCCTTCAAAGCAATTGTGGAACTCTTTTCTGGAATGGCCATAAGAGCTGTTGTCATACTACGTTTGATGCCCTGAATGTCATCAAAATGTCTTCCTTTCAATATTTCCTTTATCTTCAGATAAAGAAAGAAGTCATTGGGGGCCAGATCAGGTGAGTAGGGAGGGTGTTCAATACAATTATTTGTTTACTGGCTAAAAACTCCCTCACAGACAGTGCCATGTGAGCTGGTGCATTGTCCTGATGCAAGAGCCATGAATTATTGGCAAAAAGTTCAGGTCATCTAACTTTTTCGTGCAGCTTTTGCAGCACTTCCAAATAGTAAGCTTGGTTAACTGTTTGACCAGTTGGTACAAATTCATAATGAATAATCCCTCTGTTATCAAAATAGTTAGCAACATCATTGCAACAAGTTCACGAACTTAATTGTCAGACCTTAATTGTCAGATATATCAAAATATATCAAATAGTAGTACACTTTAAATATATGCAGTTTATTGTATGTCAATTATACCTCAATAAATCTGTAAAAAATAATAAATAAACTACCAGAAAAAAATGCCACCTGTGTTCCACCATTACACCTACAATTTCTACAGAGTTTCTCAATTCCTAAATCCCTAGGAACATTTCTGACTTGTCCTAAGCTGCCTACCCATTGTCCTTCACCATCCTACCCCCTTTTCTACCATTTCTTCGTCATGAACCTTAGAAAAACCAGTCCACCAAAAATAGGATCCTGCTTAGAAAACAGGGGGAGGAGGAAAAAACTAATCAGCCAAACCAGACTTCATTGAGGAGGAGTGGAAGCATGGGGAGGAGAGGCTAGGAACACTCAGTTTTTTCAGTCCTCACAAAGAAATGTCCTGTAATTAAATGTACCACTGGGACAATCTCAGCCAAGTAGAGCACAGATCTGACCTATACCTCTTCTCAGAGTTTTGAATTGAAAGCAATTTCAAATTGGCCATGTCTTGAGACTTCTTGTTTTGCTTTGTTTCTAATGACACAGCTTCTATTTAGTAAACACATATCAGTGCACTGTCCCTTAGTTTGTAACTCCAAGTGGATCAAGTCTTAAGTTTAGCCCCTGTTTCAATGTTTCAAGACTACCTATACTCTAGGTCTAACCATCAAGAGGAACTGTGCTCTCAGCTCCTATCTGCCGCAATGATTTCAGCCTAGCATACAGCTAGAGTGCAGCACTCCAGGTCCACGAACCCACCTGGCAGCCCCTCATATGTCCACAATGAAACAGGGACCCATAGCCTCCAGTCTCAGAGTGGTACCGGTATCCATGGAAAAAACTCCAATAACTAAGATTTCAAAATAAAACAATTCCTGATTGTATTTCTCAAACATTATGAAGGAGATACATAATCAACAGCAATGTTTGTTAAAACCATTTTGTTCTCCTTGTGCTTCTTTCATGCTTCATGGCCACTCCAAGCCAACCTCTCCTTCAAAAACTCCTTAAAGGATCCCTCTCCTGACCTTAGTTCACTCATATCTTGGCTTCCCATCTGTTCCCTCTCTTCTTAGTCATCAACAAAATCCAGAAAAAAACAAGTCTGCGAAGGCAAAACTGTCCTTATATGTTGGAGGAGGAAAAGAAACTGAATGAACAAAGCCAAAATACCCTCTAAGGAGTAGGGTACAGGAAAGGCTGGCAGCATTCATATATTAATACATTTGCTCCATCAAAATACCTGAAAGGCTTCAACAGGAGAGTACGTCATCTGTTCTATCACTGTGTCCTCTTCCTGTGAACAACAGGAAAATATTCAAGTGTCAGTATCACGAAAAGTTGTGCTTCTACTAAACAGTAGATTCATTTTCATGGGTATTGAGAATCCTCTTCTGTGTCTGCACAGGTGATTAAGAAGTCTAGAGCCAAATTTACACCATAGCCCTCGTAACATGCAGTATAGTATCTATAGTGTACAAACTTATGTGCTAATAGCACATCAGGATTTGATATTTCCTGTGCTTGTTTTTGCTCTATGTAATTTTATAAATGGTTTCAGATCCTTGTGGAATGAGGTGATGCATTAAATAAAGAAATGAATGAATGCATGAATAAATGAATGAATGAATGAAAACACACGTATCTTCCCTCGCTGTTTTTTTTTTTGTTTTTTTTTTTTTACTTCAG
Organism: Rhinolophus hipposideros; assembly: GCF_964194185.1. Lineage (NCBI taxonomy): Eukaryota > Metazoa > Chordata > Mammalia > Chiroptera > Rhinolophidae > Rhinolophus > Rhinolophus hipposideros. The sequence continues at coordinate 61,951,142 of NC_138051.1, forward strand.
CTCTACCATACTACCAACTCATTTCTGTCCGGGTTCCCTTCTTTTTCCCAGTGACCTGGGATCAAACGCTAGACATCATTTTTGGCTCCTCTTGTGCCTTCTCTCTCAGGCAATCATAAGTCCTGTCAGTTCTCACTTCATTTACTGCTGCAGATCTGTTTCTTCCTTTCCATTCTCACAGACGGGCCCTCATCACCTCATGCCTACACAATTGCAATATTTTCCTAACTAATTTCCCTGGCTACAGACCTTCTCCATTATAAATCATCTTACAAAGGCTGTACCATTATTCCTAAAACACCACCTGAGGCATAGAAATGTTTTGGTCTTTCCTAAATTTAAACCCTAAACTCAAATTTTATTTAAAAACTGCTAAAATTCTTTTACATCTAAACTATCTTTGAGGTTTTCCAGATGGTCCCTGGGTAACCAAAAAAGATTTATCCCCTCACCTAATGAAAGGAGTAATACTAAAATAATAAGGTATGTTCCATGCTCTTCATATTTTAATTAGCTCTATCAACTATATGAGTGACTGAAATAATTGTGTCAATGCCTACTTTTTGGATCCAGATGTCAAATGAGCCTTTTCTTTTTTAAAGCAAAAACTAGACTAACCCTGCTTTGGATATTATAACTTAACGCCTTCTCATGATTTGTGCATTAAGGGCAAGGTTATATTTTAACTGTACTTATTCAGAACTAGGAGCTTATCATAAGCCCGTTGCTTATGTTTTTCTCAACCCCCTCACCTAAGGTTTATCCATCTTGTTTATCTGCTGAAAGCAACCTAACAACAACCAACACTTTAGGCCAGTTGATTATCACCCATAAAATTCTTGTGCTGTCTGCTTCCTACACATTGGTTAAGAGCTGCTCTGATCTAGACCCAGTAATCCTACCCTCTCTTCCTAACATAAGTGAATCGCGTGATATCTAAGAGCTGCTGTAACAATGCCCTGCTAGGATTTAACTGATGGTCAATCCTGATGACAACCCTAACATGATATTATTTGGTGATTACTCATATATTAAGAATAGTCAATGTATACTTTATGCTGTATGAATAATACATTCCAAATATTCTGTTACCAATAGCTTATTCTTCTCAGATAGCTCTGTCATGAGCATTCCCCAATTAAGACAGGTCCAAGTTAACGTTGTTAAAGTTGCAACATTGTTCATGATTTTGACATTATTTTTTTTTAAAGGATTTTTCTAACTTCTTTGGACATCCCAATCAAAAATGTAAAACAGGAAATTAAATGTCTACCTATTAGAAACAATTCAACATCTAAAAAAATAATCTCAGCAATTAAGACTGAAGTCCATTCTGAAAGAAAATATATCAGCTAACTATTATACAAAAACAGCTTTTACTGGTTTTACTACCATTACAAGACAGTTGTTCAATCTGATTTCTGAAGAAAATGGACTCACTCAAATACAGTGATGCACTCACTAGAAAGAAAAGATGGCGACTATTTCAAATTTTTTTCACATCCTTAGATATCTTTCCAAACCACATCTCTAGCCTAGGCCTTTATACATAGGCACTAAAAAGTAACCCAAATGATAACGCCTGGGTCAAATTGGTTCAGATTTTACAAAACTATGGGTGGGAAAAAAATTTACCTGAGAGACACAACCGGTGATCAAATCTTGCCTTACTTATAATTATCATAATCCAGAAAAAAAAAATCGACGATTTAAAAAAAAAAATCTCACTTTACAGTTAAAATATTTAAGGAAATATTTAAAGCAATGTGTCATTGACATATCATTCCTGAGACTCTAAGAACATAAAATGAGGTAATGGTATTTTATAATCAAAACTATCCTGGTTTTCTATTTTGATGGGATCTGTCAAACTGCCATAAATTCTCATTATATAAAATTGTTACATACAGCCCTGTGAGTCTCAACTGGACTCTTCTACTGACAGATGCCATTTGGAACATCCTGGTCTTGCCAGATATAATCAGGCTGACATGTAGTCATAGGTCCAACAAATGTGATCTGCAATTCCAAAAGGTACATGGCTGAATTCACCACCACATGATACAGATTTAGAAGACCAATTATATTCAGACTCCAATGAAAGTCAGACTTAAAATTACATGGAAGAGGGCCATTTCCATTACTCTTAACCACAAATAACTGTTCTTAAGTTCCAAGACATACATCATAGACACATGCTTGCTGGTAAACACACTTAGGACCCTCCATGTGGATCCCAGACTCTAACCCACTATATATCTGACTCAAAGCTCACCAAAAGGCCTCCAGAAGCAGACAACTTCTGAAAGTCATCACCTTCCTTCCTAACCCTCTATGAATGAATAAGGTGACATCGAGTATACAGGTTTCCTTTTAATACCTTTGGATGATCATCTATGATTGGATTAAAGGACTTGTCATTGGACTTAAGAATTATTGTTTGTCTCTGTATTCTTTACTTTTGTTTTAATCTCTTTTGTTCTCTTCTCAACTGCATACATTCCCATAAAATTCTCTGAATTACATTTGCCTTTCTCGAAGAATTGTAGTGAACACTCTCAACTGATGGTTCTTGGCGCCAATTCAATGCCAACGGGAATCCCCAATTTGGACTGCAGTGAAGAGGAAGCTTTACTCGGCAAACAGCTCAGCTGGGATGCAGCATGGCTGTGAAAACAGCATGGTTGTGGAACAGCTCAATAGTATTACAGCTCAATTATGAAGCAGCGCTGCTAAGAGGCAGTGCTGGCACCAGGCTCCTCTCCAGCTAGACAGCTCTGCTCTGCTCTGGTCTGCTCCACCTGCTCCAGTCTGTTCCAGAAAGACATCTTTGGTGTTTCAGCTCCAGCCAGGAAAATGCAGTCTTCAATCTTTAGTAAAAGAGAAAGTGCATTCGCTGAGCCACAGGGTAGCTGACTTATACGAGGTCAGGCAGTTAAGTTCGTGAACTCATCCTAGTGGAACATACCTCTTTGCTGAATATCACTATGGTCACCTTCAAAGCACTTCCCTTGGGAAGCTATGCACTGATGCCAGTGCCTTCAAAGCAATTTTGGAACTCTTTTTCTGGAATGGCCATCAGAGCTCTCGTCATCTTATGCTTGATGTCCTGAATGTCATCAAAATGTCTTCCTGTCAATATTTCCTTTACCTTCGGGTAAAAAAAGAAGTCATTGGGGGCCAGATCAGGTGAGTAGGGAGGGTGTTCCAATACAGTTATTTGTTTACTGGCTAAAAAGTCCCTCACAGACAGTGCCGTGTGAACCGGCGCATTGTCAGTGATGCAAAAGCCATGAATCGGCGAAAAGTTCGGGTCGTTTGTCTTTTTCACGCAGCCTTTTCAGCACTTCCAAATAGTAAACTTGGTTAACTATTCAATTAGTACAAATTCATAATGAATAATTCCTCGGATATCAAAAAAGGTTAGCAACATTGTCACAACAAGTTCATGAACTTAATTGTCAGACCTTGTATAGACAGAAATCCCTTCCTCTGGTCCCTGATTGGTCCATCCTTATGCAAATGGAATTCCAAATTCTTGCAGTTTGATTGGTCCAAAAAACTGTACTGGTTGGTCAGAATGAAGCTGCTCTGACTGGTTGGTGAAGATGTTGATGATGATATAAATGCACAGCTCTGATTGGACAAGGAATGTCTCAGTCTTATTGGGTGAAATACAATTCCAGGAACTCCTTTATAAGGGCTGGCTCTCATGGCAGGAATACAGCACAGGAAGGCAGTTCAGAAGAGGAGGCAGGCAGCTCAGTGCAGGCTTCTCCCTGAAGCCCGGTCTCCCTGAGAGGCCCATTTAGAAACGGCAACTAGGCTTTGTTTTTTGTTTTTGTTTTTTAATTTGAGGCCAGTTAGCCACTTCTTAGTATTTCCTTCTCAGGTACCATACCACCCAACTTTCTAAATATTAAATTTGATATACAGCCTCAACAATATATATATATATATATATATATATATATATATATATATATGGTGATTACATAGATAGATAGATAGATAGATAGATAGATAGATAGATAGATAGATAGATAAAGTTGGACATATAAGCTTTAATGGAATTCGAGACCCCTATCAATTAGATGCTGTTACTGATATTTTTCAGAACCTCAAAGGGATCAAAGGTCATCAAAAAATAAGACCTGTGACTGATTATGTAAACTGTCCAATTGTTTTCCCATAGAGCTATGCAGGAATCATTGCATGATTTTTTTTTTTTTAACTTTCCCCAGGATTTTTTCCTCCACAATTAAACCAATGAAGATCAGACTGTTATTAGTACCTATTAAACAGCACCTCAGTGGATATCCTTGAATCTATTCTTCCTGAATCATAAGCGGTCTTCTTGTCCTTACCATACCAAAATGTAATGTAATCTTTGAACATAGTAATTTAGTTTTTCTGAGTATTCAAAGCCATTCCTTCATTTGCTCACATTTTTTTGAGAGCTTTTTAAGGTAACTTACCAAGAGTTGTCCAATATGGTAGATTTCATTGGTTTACACGAGGATTCCTGATCTATAATATAGGGTTCATAATTTATCTCTGACAATGGCCCCAATATCAACTAAAACAACACAAAATTAGATTACTCCAGAGGCTAGTTTCAATTTGTTGTCTAAAATAGTCCCAAATAATAAAAATGCCCTAGACTATTTACTGGTCAGTCAAGATGGAGTTTGATAATATTTAATGCATTTTATTGTACCTAGTTGTAAATGCACCCCAAAAAAAAACCACCAAAACAATTTATCAATAAAGGGGGTAAAAGTCACTTAGTTAATTAAAACTGATCAAACCAATTATTTGAGACTTATTCTCCTGATTAGGCCTAGGATAACTAAAAATTGAATGCAAAATAGGTTCCAATGTTCTTTTGATATCTGTAATTATCCTCATACATGTCTATCTTTATCCACCCTTTACTCTTGACAATGCATCAAAAAGAGACCGAGGCCCTCATGATAACTGCTTCTTTAAGAGTTTTGACAAAACTCTGTACCTGTGTATTTTCTCTCTCCTCTACTAGAAACATAAGTTTCATGAGAAGAGGGACTTTGTCTTGTTCACTCTGTACCCTCAGTGCCTAGATGTAATAGTGTCTGGCATGTAAAAGATGCTCAATAAGAATTTGTTGAACAAGTAGGCTTCTCTCCCCTGCACAGGTAGAGGACAATGTAGAAGTATTCTTAACACTTGGAAGGAATAGTCCAGCTTGCCTTTTGATGATGGCCATATGTATGGCCCTGGCAGTGGTCATTCAGGGGGAGCAGCAGTCCACTGTCAACAGATACCTCTGGGGAGCTGTCAGGACAAAGAGCTCAGAAATTGGGCTTTGTCATCCACTGTTGCTTAAATAACCAAGACGGGTCTCGGATACAGTATGCATCTCTGAGAATTCCAAGATTTATTTGGGGAAAAAGACTTCAGAAGAAATTGAACTTCTTGTAGTCAACTGTCATCAAGACATGGATATGTATTTTAATGGGACCACAGTTGTGTTTACCCGCTTTAGACATTGGAATTACACTGTCTAAATACATTTTCTATTTTGAATATGTATAATCGGTCTCCCTATCTCAATTGTAAATTTCTCAAGGGCAGGTATTAGATATGAATGGGGAGTTTTATTGGCTAATGATGGAATGAAAATAACCCCTCGATGTTTAAATCTAGGGAAATGAAGAATAATTAAAAGTTAGTCAAACTCCTCCTATCTTATCCTATACTCTACTCATAAGACTCCTAAAAATAAATTTTAAACCATGCCATGCTAGAAAATGCAGCGGCAAGGGGGCGGACTGAATCCATACAATTGAATATCCAATGTGAGCTGGTAGTAGTGTCTGCTTACTTGTCTTTCAGAATAGCCAAAAAGAGCTTCTTTTATTCTCTTTGTTATTCAGAGAGTAGCCCATTGAGAACCTGACCAAGAGTAAATGGGTTAAACCAGATTTAGCTACTGACTACTGTGATCCTGATTCCAACATTTAACTTCTTTCCATCTGTATTTCCTTCTTGTGTTAAACAAGGACCATATTTGTCTGTGTCTCACAGAGTTGTTACAAAAGATTACCTCACATAGAAAGGCATATATAATGTAAATTTATTCTATATTAAAAGTGTTTGAGTACTCCTTCAGTCATCAAATGCATTTTAAGCACTTTTTATATTGCGGGCCATTTGTTGTCACTGAAAAAAACACAATTCTCTAAGGGCAAGGTCACTGCTTGGCAAAAATATGTTGAAAGCAAAGAATCCTCTGCATGAAGTATTTCTGAGGGGGAAGCCATTATTTCAGTCCAGAAATGTTTAGCTATAATTTCCGCAGGATTTCCAAAAGTGGAAGGGAAATCAACATGCTAGGATCATTAAAAGTTACATCCAGCTCAGGCCAACAGCTTAACCTGTTTGCTTTTATTTTTAACTCCCGGCTCAGAGCAGGCAGTATGGTTGCTGCTGATACCTATATTGCTATAGACATATATTCCTCACTGATAACCTCAGCTTCTCGCTAATGCAGAAGAAGCGTCGTCATATGGGAACCATTTTTTACAAACTAGGTTAAAAAGTTGAATGGAATACTCAATAAATGTCAGGGGAAAATTGTAAATAACATATATGAACAGGACATAGACATTTGTAAAGACCCCAAGAAGTTTCAAATATTTCCTGTCTGTTTTTTTTTATTACTTATTATCACCATGCAGTACAGTTTGATGTCTGATACATACAAATCTAACTCAGAAAAAGAAACCATTTTGTTTTCTGGAGAGTGAAGCACAGGGAAGCCACTTGGCAGTCGCTGTGTCTTTCAATCTCAGGATAACGTGCGAATCAGAGAACCAGGAGTGTCAGGGAGATGGTTAGATGATAGGCACTTAGATTTTCTATTTTGTCTTAAAAGACCTTGCGAAGATAAATAGTCTATTCTCACCTCGAGTGGTCTAATGTTTGAGCTGTCAGATCAACCCAAAGCTTCTCTTTGCCTGGTTGAGCTCTTCTTTGCTGCAAGTTCAGCAAATATTCCATCTCCTCTGAGGAAAATGGAAAACAACTGTCAAGCATTATCTCCTGACTACTGTTGAAATTCACAAGGCTGCTGCTACTGCTGCTGCGTGTGTGTGTGTGTGTGTGTGTGTGTGTGTGTGTGTGTGTGTGTAACCTAAACAGCACCTTTGTAAGAATAGATGAGGAAAAATACTTTCTCTGGGTGGGTTCTGGCAAGCAGAAGATGCCTTAGTATGAAAAAAAGTTGCTCCTCTTCCTGATGAATTCAGCCTGAGCCAGAGCAGTTTCACCAGCCCTCATTGGCCTCCTTGGTGGCAACGCTTTGTGCAGTGCACAAACCCTACAACTGTATGGAATAATTCTTCAGTCCTCGATGATAATCATTGTTACAGCCTGGCTTTCTAGCAATAACATTGTCACATATCTGTCTGTATTTTAGAATTTACAGATATCTTTTAATATTACCTTTTAGAATTCCTTCAAGAATTACTTAAAGAGACATTATTTCTATTACTTACATAAAGAAGCTTAGATAGGTTAAAGTACATAGTAAGTGACAAGGCCAGGTATTAAGGACCAAGGCTTCTGTTTCATATCTAGTCCTGGGACTACAGCATCAAAGCTTCACTTTTATTCCCCAATCTAAAAACTACAGCTGATTTGACTATTTTTCATGCAAAAGCTTGTCTGTGTTTGCTTCTCTTACTGTAACATGACTATTTCACACTACAATTTGACAACATTCATCAGAATGTTAATGCCACTTTTCCTCAGGTTGCCATCATTTTGTGGCATTTCGTTTTAGATCCTAAATGCTCACTTAAACTTAATTATTTATTACATCCATTTTTAATTCTTTTTCTGATACCAGGTTAACAACTCCCTCCTTGTCCTGCCTGACTTAGTGGCATCTACAAATTTAGCCAACAGAAGTTCAATACTTGATTTTAAGTCATGTAGGACATCTCTCTTATCTTCTACTCTTGATAGAACCCTTTGGTAAAAGTGTTAAAGTGTATAAGGCTATGTCTATAAATACAGTGGAGCAAGAGTCAGCAAACTTTATCTGTAAAGGGCTTGAGAGTAAATATTTTAGGTTTTTGCAGACCATAGGTCTCTGTCGCAACTATTCAACTCTGCTGTTATGGAAAAAAAAACAGTTGTAGACAATACATAAACAAACGGGCATGACTGTGTTTCAATACAGCTGGATGTAATATATAATATATAATTTGTGTATATATAATTTTCACATGTCACAAAATGCTCTTTTCCTTTTGATTTTTTTTCTAACTATTTAAACATCTAAAAGCCATTCCTAGCTCATAGACTATATAAAACAGGTTAGATTTGGCAAGGTTTGCTTGCCCTGAGGTATAGATCAATACTTATATGGTATTAACATATTATGAGCCAGATACATATCTAGTAAGGGGTTAATATCCAAAATATATAAATAACTCATACAATTCAAGAGCAAAAAAACAATTGGATTTTTAAAAAAGGGGCAGAGGACCTGAAGCTGAACAATAATGAATGCCAACTATAATTTTACATATATATATATATATATGTATATATATATATATATGTATGTATATACTTACAAGAAGCGGAGTACAGCATTAGGAATAGAGACAGTGGAAATGCAATGGCTCTGTGCGATGTCAGAGGGATGGTGGATGGGGGGAGGGGGGTTCGCACAGTGTGAGGGATATAAATGATAAACGTCTAAGTATTATTTTGTCTTGTGCACCTGAAACTAATTAAAAAAAAAGGGCAGAGGAACTGAACATTCTTCCAGAGAATACACATAAATGGCCAACAGGTATGTGAAAAGATGCTCATTACCACTAATCATCAGGGAAATGCAAATCAAAACCACAATGAGTTATCACCTCACACCTGTCAGAATGGCTGTTATCATAAATGTATATTTCATTGTTTTGTACACCTGAAACTAACAATAAAAGAATTAAAAAAAATTTTTTTTTTAAAAAAAAGACAAGAGATAACAAATATTGTGAAGTATATGGACAAAAGAGAATCCTTTCACACTATTGGTGGGAATGCAATTGGTGCAGCTACTGTGGAAAACGCTATGGAGTTTCTTTAAGAAAATTAAAAAAAGAACTACAGTATGATCCAGGAATTCCCCTTCTGGATATTTATCTGAAGGAAATGAAATCACTATCTCAAAGAGGTATCTGAAACCTATGTTCACAGCAGAATTACTTACAATAGACAAGATATTGAAACAACACAAGAGTCCACCATTGGATGAATAAATAAAATGTGCTACACACACACACACACACACACACATATACACACAGTGGAATATTATGCAGCCATGAAAAAAGGAAATTCTGCCATTTGTGTCAACATGGATAAACCTTGAGGGCATTGTGCTAAGTCAGACAGAGAAAGATACTGTGTGAGCTCGCTTAGGTTTGCTAGCCCTGATGTAGTAACCAATACTTACATTAGCACATTGTGAGCTAGGGACAATTATAATCACTTGTATGCTCCCCATTCTCATTTTCCTTGGCAATAAGATCACTAGAATCAAATCCTAAAGCCCACAGATAGAAACTGAAAAAAAAGCCTTTAATGAAGTTAATTTCAAATTGAATCTAGGAACAACTGCTTTCTTCAAGTTTGATTACAGATTGCTATAGCTAAATATATTCATCTATTCATATAATGTTTCAGATTTTCGTATTTCCCTTTTTCCTTCAAACTTTGGCTTTATGAAATGTTCACAGGAAAAACATACGAAAAGATTTTTGTCCATGTTAATAATAAATACTTCCAGGAAGTTAGTAATAAATAGCTCCACTCCTTATGTTGCCCTTGGCTCTGAAGTCTGATTGGCCATGTGGAATTCTTCCTGTCTTGGGTGATTTTAATTCAGGCCCCACAGTCCAGGTCCGCAGTAGTACTTTGTTTCTAGTTTGGTTAAGTGCTTCTGTGAGTTAAGTAAATGATTTGGATTCAGAACAGTAGGTTCTGGACAAATCCTTTTTCCAGGAGAATTTTAAACTGGTAGGATGACTTGGGGAGAAGTTTAAAGAAATGGAGAAATGACCTATGGTGGAAAATTTAAAATGGCCTCTGAGACTACCGGCTCATCAGGGCTTTGGACCTGAAAACTCACTAGAAGACAAAAAACGTTGTATTCTGTGGACTTAGCTATTGTGGGTTTTCCCTGTGAGGTCTGGGTCACAGTTGTCTACACCTTCCTGGTTTGCACAGTCCTGACCCTTGTGACCTCTACTCCTTTGCTGCATCCTGGCCTCAGGTGCCTCTGCTCCTGGCTTCTTCTGCCTCCACCGGGGATTCCTAGCTTTCTGCCTCTAACATTTGCCTCCACCTTCACTGTCGTGGCTGGCCCACGGCTGGCCTTATGAAGTAGGGATTCTCTTTCCTTGGTGTTCTCTTTTCAAAAGGCAAAGTTGGGTTCTTGGGGAGGAGGAGAATGCAAATTAAAACCAGAAGGTACTATGTTTCTGTATCAAATCAGTTATGAATATGTAGTATATTTAATGCTGTTAAAGGTGTCGGGAACCATAGTGTCACATAACGGAGATGCATGTGTAAATTGGAACACGGGGTAGCCCTGTTGGGATACAATTTGACACCACACATCAAGAGCCTTAAAAGTGCTGGTATCCTTTAACTGCATAGCCCATTTCTAGGAATATATCCTGGCAGAAGAATTCTCAATATAGAAAAAAAGCTTTCAGCACAAATATATTCATTATAACATAATTATGACAGAAAAAGTAAAACCTAAATATCCAACTGTCAAGGAAATACTAAGTTAACTAAGCTGCATATAGCTGATGGGTAGTGTAATGAAAAGTGAAAAATATGGATAGAAAACTGTGTACAGTATGATTCCCACTATTAAAAAAATAGTTGCATAAAAAATTGGAAAAAAATATTAATATATTCCAATTGATACTTTTCTCTTCATATGTTTGTGCACTTGATAAGTACAACTGTATGTACACTGGAGAAAACACAGGAAAAGGTGAATGATGTATTGCTTAGAGAAAAGAGCTGAGCATAAAATTGCATGAACAAAATGAGTGCAATGATTAAAAAAACCAAAACTCTACATCTAGGGCATCAAACTTAAATACCTACAGAAACCGAACAGGCAGCATTAACAAATAAAAGAAACTACATCAGGACAATTTTCAAATTGGTAAGCACATGCCTCTTCTGAGGGTGACCACCTCTCTTTAGCTCCTGCCATTTGGGAATGCACGTTCAAGTATTCAAGAAAAATCTTAAATCTGGATTTAATGTGAAACCCCTTCGTTTTTTGCATGTTAAAGTCAATATAAATTATAAATATATTGCATGGGCCAAATAAAATCTGCCAGTTTTTTTTGGTTTTTTTTTCGGCTCAAAGCCTGCCCATTTGCATTCTTCTGCTCTATATCTGCATAAATACACACGTGCATGCATATAAACAGACGTTAGAGACAATCCAATCAAAATGGAAACAGCTATCATGGCTAGATGCGGGGACTCTGGTGATTGCTATTATTTTGTATACTTCCAAACATTCTAAATTTTCTTTAATACATATGGCTGCTTTTATAATGGAAACTTTAAGCATTATTTTTCACCAAATGCAGAGTTTATCTTTTTTAAAAAATTTCTCAGGATCTGGAGTTTCTTTTCCTTATTGCCCTCAGCATATTATAGCCATTTAATTAAGCTTTTCGTTGTTCTTAAAGGGATGTTACAGAGAGCACCAACTGATCGTATATATATGGATATAAGACCTAAAGACACCAGCATAAAAAATGACAACCGTGTAAAGTGGCCTGATCACTCTCGCTCTCTTTCCTCAACCCTTTGCCCTTCGTACCACAGAAACCCAATCAGAAGGAATCATGTCCCTTGAACCCTCTTTGTTATGAGAGTGCCACTGAGGAGGGGAGGGGAGGGAAGGGAAATAGCCAAGCTTACGAGAACTTATAATACTTCAAGAAGAGTTGATGGCATGGAAAAAGTGAGATTTTGCTTCTTACCCAGAATTATTTTAATAATTCTACTTTAAAAGCTGAGCTGTTTCTCCAGGCATTAAAAAAAAAAAGTAACAAAAGACCATCTGCAATTCTACTCAAGACAGAGCTGCAGATATTAGAGAGAAAATATAAAGGAAGTTAGATTTGCTCTTCTACAAGTTCAAGTGCCATTAAAGGTCCCTTTTTTTTCTCCTCCCCCCCACCCCCCGGTTTTTAAGCCATTGTTTCTCAGTCTAGTTGTAGGAAAGGCCCTCTTTTAATTTTCTTTATATTTTCCTTGTAAGTTCAAAGGAACAATTCGGGTTTCACTTTGTGTTTAGAGGTGGCAGCCTTGTGCATGGCAGGAGTCATACTTGCATTTATTCTTTTGCTTCTTCATGAGAATGTACTGGGTTCCCAGGTCTGCTCTAAGAGCCCCTGAGGGATTTTCTGCTTGGGCATAACAAGCCAGTGTTTGGGGAGGTTTTTTGTTTTTAGGAAGTCCTGGGGCATTGTGGTGGGCAGGGGATAGTGAGGTCAAGCGGTTAGAGGGAGAGTTTGTATACTTTTGAACTTCTGCCAGGACAGCTTGATGGCCCCTAGATTTTTCCCTGAAAGGTTCTATGGTTTGTCTCAGTGATGTGCTGGTAAACGTCTAACAACCAGTTCTTTAAGGATAAGAGTCCTGGTTTATGGCATTTGATGATTTTTATGGTGCAAATACTCCCGCCGTAGCTGATTTCACTGAACGGAGAGCCAAGAAGAGATATGCACAATCGTCACCTCCAGCACACTACTAGTTTATCTCCTCTGCTCCATGATGATCAAGCCAAGGAGCCTCTGGCTTTCCAGTAGGGTTGCTCAACCCTGTAAGAAGCTTTTGCTATGAAGAAATGCAGCTTTATTTTCTGCTGCTGGCCTTTGTTTAGACACAGTCTTATTCTGTGAGTTTTAGACACAGTCTTATTCTGTGATTTTTTTTTAGCTTATCTGATTGTTTAATTTTATTTCAATATATTTTACTGTTATATCTTTCTTTCTGTATTTTGTCATTTTCATTTTATTTTTTTACATTGCTTACTTATTTCAGATGGGAACGCTGAATATGGAATCACCCCTTCACTAAAAGAGGTAGAGAGCTCATGTCATGGTCAACAAAAATAGATCCTCTTGCGCTGGCTTTGGCAGCACGTGCACTAAAATTGGATTGGTTCTGAGATTAGCATGGCCCCTGTGCAAGCATGACTTGCAAATTCATGAAGCATTCCATACTCTTTCTAGGGGCCATCTATCTATATGGTGGTGTTAGATGACTCAGGCAGAGGCTTACGCAAACGGTGGCTTTTTTCTCTAACTGAGTTAACTTTGTCACCGCTGCCACCATCATAAGTCGTCTCAGAAATTACTGAAATGACGTGGATAGAATACGTACTGGGGTGAAAGTCAGTCTGACTTTACCACTAGCTTTCTGTGTGACCTTCTACATGTCACTTAAGCCTCTCAGGAACTTTAGTTTTCCTAAACTGATCCTCGAGCAACAAAAGGTGGCTCACTCCTGACTCTAATGAGCAAAATATAATGAATTAAAAATTCTGTCAATTGGATCTGCCCCTGCCTCCCCAACCAGGACTCTATGGTAAGTGAACATATGGGCCTCTGGGGATGGGACGCAACCATTGCTTCCATCCTGTGTTGATTTGTATTCCCTCAGGAAATGCAAATCCCAAGCTCATCCAAAAGTGCTTAAATATAGGAAGGACACAGGAGGAAGTCCATCTTTACCTGTATACCTACATCACTGTGGTAACCTTGCATTTCTTGCCCTTTCTCTATACATACATGCCTGGATCTTGGCTGTCTTCTTTGCGAACAGAACTGCCTCTATCCCTGCACTTGTCATCTTCTTTGTGTAAAACCCCTTCGTTTACCCCCAACTCCTGAGTATCTATGAAATAATATTAAAAATTAAAGAGAGAGAAATAAAAGAGTCCGCTCAACTCATTTAAAATAGTTGTGAGGGTAATAATACATTTGTTTAATTTTTACTACAAAAGTAAAACATGTTCTTTGCAGAATATTAGTAAATACAGTTAGCAAAAGAAAAAAAGAAGCAAAATGAAATAAATAAAAATCACCCATAATTCTAACAACCAGATATAACCACTAAATAACTGGCACATATCTTTCTATACATATACATATATATGTGTTCATAAAATGAGTTTCTACTGTTCATTCCGTTTGGTAACTCTCTCCTTTGTATGTCAAGAAACACATTTTTACTGTATCACTTTTAATTGTTGCAGTGTGAGTATTCCGTTATATTGATATGCCTTATTTAACCAATTCCCTATAGTTGGCATTTAGGTTGTTTCTTATATCTTGCATCCTTGCACATACATTTTAATATATTTTTGTGATTATACTTTTGGCTAAATTTCTGAAATTATAACTGCCGGATATTCCCGATATTTTTTAGGCTTTTGATAGGGCTGCCAGATTGAAGCTATAGATTAGAGGGTGGGGGAAGTGTAAGGGACTGCATCTGGAAGGAGCTGAAGTGATAAAAATGCTATTATAGAGAGTGGAAACAGTGAAATAATTTGTATTTAAAATTATAGCTGAAGGGAAAGGGGAAAAGAAGACATGACCTTATCCCAGAAATGGATTTCCTTGAAAGATGGAAGCATGCTAACTCGGGAGTAAAGTATTGGATGCTGTCAGAGATCTTGGAAATTTGTGCTTTAGGACTAAACTCAGCTGCCTCCTGGGAGAAAAATGATATCAGTTCTGCTCTTCAGACTGGGAACGAGCAACTCTATTAGTCAGCTCTTGCTGCAATTCCACTGTTTCAGACACACACTCACTCACACACCTACTTAGTGGCTCAGAATAACAAATGTTTATTTCTCACTCGTGGTCTGCAGGTCAGAGGCAGTGAATCCTCTTCAGGCTGAATATGGGTTCCAGATGCAGGCCTCTCTTGCATATCTTCTTCCAGTCATGCTGAAGGATCACCGGCTTCTGGAACATGATTTAATTGGGCAACCTACAAAACTACTGAAGCTGGGGTTCAAACTGTCACAGGGACTTCTTTGCCCACATCCCATTGGCCAAAGTGGGTCACATGGCCAAGCCCTCCGCCTGAAAAAGGAGGGGACTCCACCTCAAAGGGAAGGGAAGCGGTGAGCAAAGTAGTTGATGAACAATATTCAGTCAATCACAGCAGCCCTTTCAGGTACTGAACATTTAATAAAGGTGTTGCATGAGCTAGTTTCTCCTGAAAGTGCTCCTGAGCCAAACAAACAAACAAACAAACAAACAAAAAGTGGACGATAAAATGGTGGAAAGCAACCAAATGAGCAGCTTGCTATGTAGTTCCCAGAGAGGAAATCCCTCACACAAGCTCTAGACCACCTCTAAGTAGATGACAGAGAAGGTGGGTTGAAAGTGTTGCCTGGTTTTGAGGGGCACCTAGCTTATGTATGATTTGGGGGGCTTCTTTTGAGAAAAGAAATGCAAAATTACAAATATAGAATTAGATTTAAAAGTGTTTATTTAAAGTGAGAAAATAAACCACAAATCACATATTTTGAAAAAAAAATGTAATTACCAAGAATATCCCAATTCTAGAAAAATAAGATATTTTAATTAACTACCTGCACACCTCCATGTTTCCCTACATTTTTTTTTTTTTGACTGCAAATATTTTGGCAATCTCTTTATTTGACAAAAATTTTATAATAGCATTCTCTATAGAGAGAATAGATAGGCTTCGTCTTTACTGTGGTAGCTTCTGACTCTGTGGTTTTCAAACTTGTTTATCTTCTACAACCCTTCTGGCATCAGGCACCCTGGACAAGTTAGCACACTGGTTAGGAAGATAATTTCAGATAACAACCCAAATATCTATCATCTAATGAATGGATGAACAAAATGGACTATTATTTAGCCATAAAAAGGAATAAAGTTACAACATGGATGAACTTTGAAAACATTATACTAAGTGAAAGAAGTCAACACAAAAGGCACACATATTATATGATTCCATTTATACGAAATGTCCAGAATAAGCAAATTCGTAGAGACAAAATAGATTAGGAGGGGATTACAAAATTAGAAGCTGGCTGGTGGTAGGGGAGAGAGAGAATGGGGTGACTATTAACAGGATTTATTTTGGAGGGTGATGAAAATATACTAGAATTAGACAGTTGTGAAAGTCATACAACCTTGTGAATATACTAAAATCACTGAACTCTATGCTTTAAAAGAGTCAATTTTATGGTATATGAATTGAATATTAATTTTTTTTTAAAAAGAGCATTCTTGAAAGCCATTCCTGTATTTAAATAGCTAGAATAACTATACCCAGAAGTGCCTGCAAACGATATAAATATATCACATCGAACTCAGGCTCAATGCATCTTTAACATCCTTTAGCCAGATCCCAAAATGCCCTTGGGTGCCATATGATATGAAGGGATGGTAAAGTTAGGGTAGCAAGAGGCATCAGTTTTACTCTTGCTTACCCCTGTGTACTATGACCAGGAGGACACATTGTCAGGGTCCTGCAAGTGAGGGCTCTGAAGTTTAAGTGCCATGGTTAATCCCTTTGCACCCAGTCACCCACCCCCACTTCCTTACCTTCTGTGTAGGCCACACACATCTAAATTTTTAAAAATGCTCAGGTAGTCTTGAATCTTTTTACACAGCTTCTTGAAATAAAGCAATGATTTCTTAACAAAAATATTAAACCCTATTTACATTGTATCTGAATAGACTGACACCCGTCCCCTAAAAAAGACAGCAAGAGCGCAAGAGCACCTGAGAGCAGAGAACTTTAAAAGTTTTCCTTA
Source organism: Rhinolophus hipposideros (assembly GCF_964194185.1). NCBI lineage: Eukaryota > Metazoa > Chordata > Mammalia > Chiroptera > Rhinolophidae > Rhinolophus > Rhinolophus hipposideros. The sequence goes on from NC_138051.1 coordinate 61,968,051, forward strand.
TTTTTATCCAGGACTTTGCGATTCTACCCTTCTCCATGAAAACAGACAGTAGCCTCTGATTGGAATCTTTTCCAACAGAGCTTGCCCCTGGGCAGAGGATCAAAGCCCAATTTCATTTCACCACCAAGGCCAAATGAGAATTCCAGAGCCCTTCAAATCCTCTGCACTGATGACTCAGCCCCTCAGGCTCCCTCCCCCTTAAGGAATCCCCTCTCCCCAGCTACAGCCCTGATCATATGCACCTGGCTGGCTCCTTCTCAAGCTTCTCTCCTGCCCAGTTGCATTGGCCTCAGATGTCCATAAATTCTCCAGCTGCCTGGAACCAAACTGCTTCTCAGCCTAGAGGAGGCAGCTCTGCCAGAACCAGGGGCTTGAAATTCACTTATTATGTGATTATGTAATCCCAAACTCCAAAAGGCAAAGTGAGATCTTTTTCTGACATTGAGTGACCCATTTCCCAATGACCAAAAAATATTCTTTGGCATGCAAACTTCTAACTTCCTACTCAGGTATTAGCTTTAAGAAAATAATTGCCTAGAATGAAGGATGCGCTTCCCTGGAAGCTTCTTTTATTACACCTCTATGTTCATAAACAAATTTGTTCTATAAAAAAATAAGAAAGGAAATAAATAAATTGTCCCTGTTTCCTAACCAAATTTCACATCATCTTCTTATCTCACTTTCAGCAGATGGGTGAATAAACACTAATCCCAATGATCATTAGAGGGTTGGCTTCTGAGATACCTGGCTGGTTTAAGCCAGAACTGAGACTTTCATTTCAAAATGGTGGATCAAGTATATGTTGCAGTTTCCTTCAAATTCCTAGAAACAGTTGTACTTAAAAGCTAGATTAAGAGTTTGATCATAAATGACTTAAGGAATAAAAGTTGAGGAGGTTGGATTAAAACGGAAATCTGTAGTCCAGATCCATCTGAGACTTCTGAGAGACACAGGAGCAGAATAAGGGGGATGTACACCGGGAGACTGTATAAACTTGCAGCAAGAACAGGGTGTAGAAACCATAGCAACAGCAGCCAGGCAGCAGTGATGGGGTGTCTGCCTCCAGACTCCATCAGGTCGAGACAGGGCAGCAGGCGGCTGATGACCTTAGGAGGGAGTGGTAAGTACAACATCTAACAGGCCAACTGGTAAGGTGCCCTGCCAGGGGACACATCCTTCCTCTCCCTCAAAGCAGGCCACAATGCAAGTCGCAAAGGCAACTCATGCCTCTGTCTCAGGTCGACCAGGCAGACAGATGCAACGGAGACTCTAACAGGGAACCTCCACCACAAAGATAAGCCCCCAACCAAGAAACATGAAGTATTCAAGAAAATGAACCTCCATAAATGGTGACAATGAACAAAAGAAATGGAAGAACTTACGTGTGATAAAACAAAGTTAGTGGAACAATCAATATAGCACTTAAAAACTAGAACCTAGTTTTCTCATTCTCAGGCCGCCAGTCTACCCCCATCTTCGCATTGTATTCCACTCCTAAATTGGGCACTTCCTATATTGTAGGACCATTTTAAATAAATTTCCTTATTTTCCCAAATAAAAGCTATTTTGGCAAAAAGAAAACAAAACAAAAAAATACTTGCATGTGAGGAAGGGCCGCACAAATTGATACCTACTTCATTTCCTCATTTTCTGTTTTCAAGTAGGGCTTCACCATTCACCCTAAAATGCCTGTATCCCCATTCTATCCATAGGTGAGGGCACAGTCATGTTTTTCTAAAATGATTCCAACAGCTTTCTAACTCCTTTCCCTGTTTTCAGTCTCCACTTTGTCCCTTTCCCGACCTGTTCTCTGTACTTTTAGATAGATAGAACTTCATAAGACACAAAATCTGATTATGTCACTCTATTCTAAAACTTTTCGATGTCTTTTCTTAGCTTTTGTATGGAGTTTACATTCCTTCAAACAACCTATCAGGCCCTGCAGGATCTGGTTCTTGTCTTTTTGCTTAGTCTTATCTCTTGACACTTCACAACCACCCCGTCCCATCCCCACTGTTGAATGACCCACTCATAGCAAACTTCTTTCATTCCTTCTTCTTTTCTGCAAGATTTTTTTTTTTTTCCTGAATGAAAAAGTTTTCCCTTCCCTTTGCAAAAGACCAACTCCTAATCATCCTTCTGGTTCCAGCTCAGGGAAGAACTTCCTGGGACTTCCGAGTCAGCAGTGCCTCTTCTGTACACCGATATGGCATTATGTACCTCACTCTGCATTTATTTCTCTGGACCATGTGTTTTGTTGTCTGTATCTCCTCTAGTATACAAGCCCCAGAGGGTAAAGACTTATTTGTTCATTGTTTTATCCACAGGTGAAGAATGAGAAATACACAATGACAAATTTTAGACTAGATGAGCTGTCTGATGCCTTTATCTGTGCTTTTTGGGTATACTCCTATGAATAGATTTGGGACCTAAGAGAAGCATGGCCATTCCTTCTTTTAAGAATGGATTCACAGTCTGTTTTTTGATCTGCTTTGACTTATAGATCTTCTATCCATTCAATAAATTCATTCAACAAATATTATGGAAGGCTAGGAAAATATTATGCTGGGTAAAATAATAAACAGAATAGACAGAAATCTTGTAGTATTTATAGGAAATTACGTGGCCATCAGTCTCTTCTTCCCCACCAATCCTTCCCAAGACCAACTTGCCATTCGTTGGAATCTTCCCTAACTGTTGAGTCCTGCTGGTACGGGATACCATGTTTGACAGGCATACTTATAGCTTCTACTTCATTTCTAATTTTAAACTTTTTATCAATATAAATTTCAACATATACAAAAGTAGAGAGAATAGATAATGAACCCCTGTATACCTAACACATCAACACATGGCCAGGTCACCTCATTTATACTTTTCACACACCTTTTTACTACCTATGGGATTATTTTAAAGCAAAACCCCACATCCTGTCATTTCATCCATAAATCCCTTCTGAAGGAAGAGGGTTTCATATGGATGTAGAGAATGGATAGGTCACAGATAAGGGAGAGGAAGCTCTATTGCATCCTAAATGAGAATGAAAGTACAAGGAAAGGTTTGGAGAGATAATTAACATTGTAAATACAGGATCAGGAGGAAACTATTCTGTATGGAGAGAAGGTTTGACATATCATGTGGAAATAATTATGAAAAGTCAAATGCCAGCCTGAGGACATGGGTTCCTGCAGAGCAGGCTTAGTTAGATACTCATACAAGGTTTTAGGTGTGATATGACTCAAGCAATGAGTCAAGTAGTGTTCAAGTGAGAATCATCTGGGGTGGCAGTGGGTCTAGAGGGGACCCAAAGAAAAAAATGAGTAAAGGGTGGAAGAACATAAAGGGGTCCATTATTATAATTCAGTATGACAAGGCCCAGACCACCTGGTGATAGTAGAAATGGAGAGGAGGGATGGTCTAGGATGCATTTTAAAGATCGAAAGAGCAGAATTCATTGCCTGGCTCAATGGAGTGGTTAAGGGAGGAACAAGAGACAATTATGAGGCTCCAAATTTGGGCAGCTGGGAGACTGGAACTGTCATTCACAAAGCCAAAGAAAATGGAAGGGAGAGTCTCTTTGGGGGATTATAAGTTTTATTTTAGATTTAATAACAGGATATCCAAATATAAACATCTAGTAGTCTGTTGGAGAGGCAGGATTGGAATTTGGTGAATGTGATACAGAAGATTTCCACTTATCCACCTAAAATTGAAAGTGGAGGTCAGGTATCTTTACTGGTTTTATGCACTGAGAATGAAAAGGACAAGAGGGAGAGAGGATGGGAACGGAGAGGAAGGGAAGAGAGAACAGGAAAGGCAGGACAAAGGAAAAGAGAGGAAAGGACAGAAAATGAGAAAAAAAGGAGAGCAGAGAAGAGGAGAGAAAAAGGAGCGTCGGAAAGAAGAAGAATCATGGTTAAGACAGAAAAAAATGGTGAAAGTACCAGGAGTCAAAGAGAAGAGCCTTTCTAAAAAGAGAAATTTAGGTCATTAGTGAGACTGGTGGTTGGAAAAGCCCACTGAATATGCATGATGTCATGTACTGTACATTCACAACACACACAAGGCCACATTCAATCTGTTGACCTTGAGGGCAGAGCACAAGGCTCATTTGTTTCCCCCTAGCCTTGCTTCTGAAGAGAAGGAGAAGTCTGTACTGGGAGAGTTTTCATTCTTGAATCAAGCTAGTTGTTAGCTGTGTTGTGAAATAGGCTAGTTTTCAGAAACTGAAAAAAGTCATTTCTGCTTATAGTCACTGTAGTAAGTAAATGGTAGGTTATAGGCTTGGGAGGAAAATGGGCCCCCAATTTGGTGTCAGGGATGAAGTGACAAAGCCAGGACTTTCCAGTAGAGAAGAACCAACCTAGCTTAGAAGGAAGGAGCTGTGCCACAACCTACACTGTGATTCAAACAGGGCTTCCTTGTGCAATTTGAGTGCCTCTTTTAGTGACTGCAGGGACAATAAATCTAATATATAACCATAAAAAACAAACTGAAGTCCTATAAACCATGCTAATCATGGGAAATTTCATCATGGTATGGACTATGTGTCATTACAAATACAAACAGAAGGGAGATAGCGGCAGAAAAAAGGGTCATAAAAATTGGCATTATAAGAATCACATGGAAGAGAGATGGTTGGGTTCTAGAAAACTGGTAGTGACAATATAGAGACAAATGGAGCTATGTAGAGAAACAGGTTATTTCACCAGATTATTTTGTTCATTTCAATTTTCCTTTGAAAATATCCAGTTTCCTTTTTTTTCGTTATTCTGTATTTACCAACATTTGTTTCTGTTTCTATTGTTTCGAAAACCATGCTTATTTAGAGATAACTTAGATTTTAATTATTTATTAAGAATTTCTTTATTTCAAAAAAAAACTTGAATAGATTTTTTCAACTTTTGAAGTAGAAAGAATAATATAATGAACTCATATGTACCTATTAACCAGTTTCACCAATTTGTTAGTAGTTTTAAAAAAATCTATTTTCTTTTCTTTTTTCCTTCCTCCTTCCTCTTTCCCCCACCCTCATCTTCCACTGGAGTATTTGAAAGCAAATCCCAGATATCATATTAACTCACCTGAAAATACTTCAATATACATCAATCTTTTACTGATAAGAACTTTAAAACTACAATTATGCTCTTATGACAATACAACTTAAAATAATTCCTTTACATAATTGAATACTATGTTTATATTCAAAGTTCCCTGATTATTTCAAAGATGTATTTTATAGTAAATTTGTTTCAAATCAGGATCCAAACAAGGTCCATACATTGGATTTGGTTATTATGTCTTTTAAGTACCTTTTATTCTCTAAAAATCCATCACTCCAATTTTTATGCCATTATTTTTCGGAGAAATTAGATAATTTGGCTTACAAAATATTTCACTCAGGATTTGGTCTGTTGCATCTTAGTGGTCTTGTTTAAAATGTTCTTTTTTTCTCTTATTTTCAGTAAACTGATAGCTAAACTTACCGGCTTGATAAGATTCAGGTTAAATTTTTTTTTTAGGCAAGAATACTTCCTGAGGGGTGTTGTGTTTTTCCTATTGTAAGGCATTATTACATAGTCCAGTTGTTTTACTTTTAATAATACTAAGATTGATCAGTGGCTCCTGATGAGAGCACTCTAATACTTCCATTATGAAGTCCTTCATCGATTTTTAACCTAATTGTTTTATGAAACACTGTTGATAATTGTTGCCTAGATCCATTACTTCATTAGGGATTACAAAATGATAATTTTCTAATTCTATCATTCCTTTTTTATTCACTTGTTGGAATTCTTCTATAAAGAACTTCTCTTCATCAACATTTTGATTATCCTGAAATGCAGCATATATAGAAAAGGCAGGATAAATTCTCTATATTTTCCTTTTCGATACATTTTTGAGTAATGAGTTGGTGCCCTTGTAATCTCCAAAAACGACCAATGAGGTATTTTTTAAAAATCATTTTAAACTCAAGATTTTTTAGATATCTGATGTGTTGTAATTCTCTTTCATGCTCAAATTTCCCCATCTTTGGCCAGTGCAAGCCTCCAAGATGGCTTTTGTGTCCTTTTGATGTGACTCCATGTTTTGAAAACCTTCCTTGTTTCTTCTTTGACATAAAATGATATCCCAAACTCACTTTTTAATTTCCTGCCCTATACTTGGATTCAGGCATTTTTCCAAATCTGGTTCCTCTTAGTGGGGAATATAATTAGAGGCTATAATCTAAATGTTTGCTGTACTTACTATTACTGAATTGTCATTACTTCTGGTCCTTTTCAAGGAGCAAAGTAATGAAATATGTATTTGTTTTATTTACTTTAGGAGAAAAAAATGAGTTCTGTAAAAAAATAATGTAAATTAAGCCACTTCAAAATGGAGTTCGATCTGCCATTTCAGAGAAACTGCCGTGACATCTTTCTTCTCAAATCTTTGGAATTTTTTTTAATACTTTTATTTACTTTTAAGTGTATTTTTCCAGGACCCATCAGCTCCAAGTCAAGTAGTTGTTTCAATCTAGTTGTGGAGGGCGCAGCTCACACTGGCCCATGTGGGGGTCGAACCAGCAATCTTGTTGTTAAGAGCACCATGCTATAACCAACTGAGCTAACTGGCCACCCCTGGAATGTTAAAACTCGGCAAAATAACCCTTGGGTTGGGTTTAAAGTAGCATTGTATTCCAAACAACTGTTTGCAAAGCTAACAGGGACGCAGACAGGACTACCTAACTGAAAATCAAAGACATTCTTTAGAATTAGCATCACTATGTTCGTTTATCTATACCTATAGAAATTTCTTCTATCCATGTAATTGTTCCTTTTCTCATAAATACCCTTTGCTTTCACCTTCTAGTTGGAACACTGTGAGGGTTTCTACCTGAATCAGTATTTCCCAAATAGCTATTCTTTTGGATATCAAATAAATGCTTCTCGCCTCACACTTTGGCCTTTTATTTTTAGGTTAACAGTTCATACTGATATTTTCTATTTATATGAGAGATTATGGGATTTTTCTTAGTTTATTTGATTATATATCCTTATTTCAGTAACCTTATTGTTATTAGTAATACTGTGGTTGAGTATCTCTTATTTTTGAAACAACAGCCAAGGTTCAACAAATATTTAAGAAAATTTGAACAGTGAAAACAGAAACATTAAAGAGAATGAAAGAAAACCTCAGTGCAAAAAGTATCTATACTTAATATCCTCAAATGCATAGAAGATATATTTCCTTCATGGAAATATTAAAAAGAAATCTTAAGTTATGATCTATACGTTGTAAACAAAAGCTTACAAACAATTATGTTATCATAGAAACCAAGTTTTCAGCAAAAAAGAAACAAGATACAAATATAAAAATCAAATAACTTAAGTTAAAACTCCATAATTATAAACTTAAACTGGAAATATCAGTAGAAACTCTCTCATTTTCAAAAATGTTTTTGTTTTTCACTCTTTACTATGAAAAATCCACAAAACAAAGATAATTCGGTAGAGACCAGACGGTGGTCTCTAAATACCTTTTCCCAATGAAAAGGAACTAAAGATTCTTAAAAAAACAAAAAAATAAAAACACCACAAGGATGTGTCGACATAAGAAACATCCAAACCTGTAGAGAATTTTTATGAGTTTATTTGAGTTAAATTGACAACATTTGTTGGGAAACAAAATCTCAACGGATTGAGAAAATGCTCCAGAGAATGGCAGTTTTGCAGCTTAGTTTATACATTGGAATAAAAGGAGGAAACAGAAAGGATACATGAAATTCATTGGTGGTAAATTCGGGGGGTGGAAGAAAGCAAAGTGGGGAAATCTCTGGAATTAGATAAAATGTATAATGGGGAGACACATCTTTTACATTAGTGGGTACAGAATAGTTAGTTAATAATTAACATTTACAGCACATAGAGATGGTATTCAGAGAACAAGATAACAATGAAGGATTCTGTGGTCTCGTGCTGTTATGGGTTATGCTTGGTGCTGGCAGTTGTGCCCTTAGGGGGTCTGGAAAAAAAGATTACTCTGACATTTCAAAGGTATGTTATCTTAGATGCAAAAAGACAATAGACAGGCTAACTTGTGACCTTTATCAAAGACGCTACAGGCCTAGGACATGACTACCCACCATGACGTGATTTTAGTTAGGAATTTTTATGTTCAGACCATCCTATGTGGTTATTTCAGTCTCTGAGTTTGTAAGGCCCACCATGCAGGCCTCCCATGAGCTTGTCAGGTTTAGTATGTGGCCACTTTTTCATCCACAGATGCAATAAATCCAATCTAGAATATGGGAAATCCTACAGAAATTCATGACCTAATTTCTTCTATAAATAAATGGCAGGAGAAAAAGACAGTGAGTTATGTGTAGATCCTATTTACATTCTGTAGCATAATAGCAAATACACTATTTGGTCTTTGTCCATGATTACTGACACAGAGTCCTAACACCCTTGGAATTTCCTGGGTAGTAGGGTCTTTTGTCTTTCCTAAGGAGCCACTTTAGAGCGCACTAGAATTTATGCTAATGAGTGACTTAGAGTAGGCTGGGCCTCTAGATAGCCTTAAGATGAGGATAGTTACCGAAAAACCTTAGTGATTAGAGGGTTGAGACTTTCAGCCACACCCACCATCTACTGTGAAGGGGAAAGGGGGATGGTTATGTTACAGATTAAGTTCTATAAAAAACTCTTGAACAACAAAAGTTGATAAGCTTCCTGGTAAAGGCATCCACCAGGCCAGGAAATTGGTGCACCCCACTTGCATGGGGACAGAAGTTTCCTGCTCTTGGGACCTTTCTGGACCTGGCCCTATGCATTGCTTCATCTGGCTATTCATCTCTATCCCTTACAACATCCTTTAGAATAAACTGGTAAACATAAGTAAATATTTCTCTGAGTTCTGTCAGCTGCTCTAGCAAGTGAATCAAACCTGAGGGGGAAGTTGCAGAAACCTCCAGTTTATAGTCTGTCAGGAGCACAGCTAACAACCTGGACTTGCAATTGGCATCTGAAGTGGGGCATTCTTGTGGGGCTGAGGCTTTACCCTGTTGGAGATGATGCTATTTTCGGGTAGACAGTGTCAGAACCGAGTTATATTTGTAGGACACCCATTCAGTGTCTGCTGAGAACTGGAGAATTGCTTGGTGGTATTGGAAAAACACACACATATCTGAGACCTCAACTCAAACCCACTTAATAAAAGACGTATTTAGAAAACTGGGGAAAGTAGAATATCATCTTAAAAATTACTAATTTTACTAATTTTATGATAGCATCGTTATGTTTTTAAAAAGTCCTTATTTACTAGCAATATACTCTGAAATTATTACAGTTGAAATAATGTATGTGGGATTTGCTTTAATATATTCTCGAAAAAAATGGAGTAGACATAAGTCAAATTTGGCCAAATATTGATAGATATTGAAGCTGGGTGTTCATTATGTTCATTATGCAGGTTCATTACACTATCCTGTCAATTTTTTTGTATGTTTGAAAATGTTTTTTAATAAAAAAGGCTTTCAAAAAAAGACTTAGCTAGAAACACTAAAGACCCAAATAAATGGAGAGATACAGTATGCTCAAAAATTAATTAATTAATGGAGCATAAGAAAGCAAGAAAGAATCCAGCTCAGATCCCATGTCCCAGGATCCAGCATGTAGCGGGATAGGCCTGAAATTCCCCCAAAGCCCTGCCTCAGGGTCTGGACTTGACTCCAAATGTCTCTTGAACTCTCAGGCCCTTCTTGCCTAGGGCAGCAGTTTGTGTTCCTCGGGCCTGCTGGTTAGAGGCAATTTGTGTAGCAGACTGCACGTGCAGCCTCATAATTCAGAGCCCTTTTAGACACTTGTGAATAGTTGGTCACATTCTCCACATTTTTATGCAGATGACATTGCATAGGGTGAAGACTAGAGTCTGAGGCAGCTGATTAGGAAATCGCCAAGGGGGCAGCTCAAGAAAAAAACATCTCCCTAAGGACCCCCACAGGAAACCAGCATAAATTTACATCCCTTTGGGTTTGTTGCTTCCCTGTGTTTATGAGCCTTGGTCAGGCTGCAGTGTCCCTTTCTCCAGCTGTGTCTCCCCCACCAGCTGTTGTTTCCTCTCACTCCCTCTCCTCCCACTCAAGGTACAGGAGGAGTCCATTTAGAGACCTCCTGGTGTTTCCTGGCAGCCGGTGATGATTCATTTTTATTTCCTTAAATCTTCTCCATGGTCAGAGCATTGTTTTCCATATCCTTCCCACCTCCCAGGAAAGAACAAAAGGCAATATTTGGCCTTCTGGCTGGAGTCAGTGCTAGACCATCATATCCCACACATGGCTCGAGCTGAGGGCTTCTCCAGCTCCCTTAGATTTCACACAGCATTGTGAGATAGACTCCAACGGTATGATACATTCACTTTCTGGCTGAAGTGATGGATTATATGATTCATCTCTTCCCTACGATTGCCAATTAGAATGATGAAATCCGACCTCTACTCCGGATGCAAATCTTCGTGTTTATAAGAAGTAACCTAAGTAATTTACCACATTTGCAAAGTTGAAATCACACTTCCTGTCCCATGAGTTTGTAAACTCAGCAAGATAAAATTTTTTTTTGTTGCAAATCAACCATGCTTGAAAAGTTGGTATAGTTGAAACGGGTTCTAATAAGGCAGGTTTGAATACATTGTAACTCAAAAATTGCATCTACTCACTTCTACCCCCAAACTATGGCCAGATCGATGGGACGTTCAATTGTATTTGATCTCACTTTGTGATCCCAAGTGGAATAACACTTATTTTAGCAAAGTTGAAAAATGAAAAAGTGACCTAAGCCATCCAGAATTAGATTTGTAGCAGAGGCCAAATAAGATTCTCAGAATCACAGAATGCTAGGGATAGATAGGCTTTAGCCAGCATCTACCCTCCCCTTCACAGGTAAGAAAACGCAGAGTCATATTTTGCTGAAAAACTAAGTGAAGTCGGTTCAACACCAGGTTTGCTATGAAGGACCCAAAACCCATTTTCTCACTCATGTCTACTTCTGACGTGTCCTCCTCACTGGTTGCTTCTCATCCCTTACACCTGACCTTCATACTGCTACCTGCCACAGCCACCTTCTCTGCAGCACTCATCTGATCATGTCTGTTCTGGCTCAGAACTGTCCAGTAGTTCTTGGCTGTTCCCAATGACATTTCAGTCGTACCTCACATTACCCGCACGAGCTATTCCCAGACCACATGGAAAATAGCTGCTCTCCCCAGTAAGCTCTGTGCTGACTTGTATCTTTTCCCGTACAGTTTTCTCTGACTGGAAGATTCTTCCTCTTTGTCTTTACCAGGCAAGATCCTCCTCCCTTTTAGATAATCAGTTGAGATGCTACTTTCTCCACAAATCCTTCATTAACTCTCCTAAGTGAAACCGATTTCTCCCCTCTTTGTCTCCCTGTACTGTATACTGCGGACCTCTCCTTTAGCAGATATCATGTTCCATCTGGTGTAATACTGCAGTCAACTATGAATGTTCTGCTTCTTCCCATTAGATTATACATTTCTTTAAGACAAAGACCATTTATAGCCTCAGCAGAGCTATGTGTTAGAGTAAACATAAAAAGAATTATATTAAATTCAGTTAAAATTATTAAATTTGGAAACCCAAAAGCATTTAGATATGTAATTCTGAAGAGTTGAAATTAAGTATTTTATACCTGTCTAGCCTTAATGTTCTCAGGTACAAGTATACTGGAGGACCTTTCTATCTCCTACAATGTGTCATGAATAAAAATAGGGGGGATTCTTTTTCCTTTGCTATTTCCTTAGATCATGCTCAGCAAAAAGTCCAACTAAATATATATACTCGTATATTGAACACTTTGTAATAATTGCCAGTCATGTCTGTCTGCTATTAAGAAAGTTACACAAAGCTGATGGTCTTAGGAGTTATCCTTGATTAGGAATCAGAAGACCTCTACTTAAGATTATACCAAATTTTTATCCGTGTGACCTTGAACAAATAACTGAATCCCTAGTCATCTTCCTCATTAGTAAAAAGGGCTATTGATAAAAGTGGGTTCTTTCATGGACAGGGATGCTGCCAGCTAGCAACAAAGTTGTAGACCAAATCTGGAAATATACATGGTATGAGTTAAAGCAGTCATTCTCAAAGCTCAGTCCCCAGACCATTGCAGCTATTGGGAATTTGATAGAAATGCACATTCTCAGGCCCCGCCCTAATCCGACTGAATCAGAAACACCGGTTCCTTGGTCTGAGGAATGTTGGGTTCCGGTGATTTCTCTTCTCCAAATGGAAGGTAGTGCTGGTCCTGTGGGAAGTTGCATTGGGGTAGTTCTTCCTTAATCTACTAGCTTATGGCCCAGGCAGTCTAGAGTGCTATATTGTTTTAAAATGTAACATTTTAGAACAATTATGCTTACCAGGCCAATTACACAGGCCAATTTCACAGAGGTAAGACTCTGTCTCAAGTTCTATGGACATAACCATTGTGAAAATGCTTTGAAAACTGAGAGGGGCCATTCAGATGTAAATATTGCTAAAGTTGCCAAGTCTTTAGGGAGGAGTTGTATAAAAGATGAAAACAGAATAAATGGAAGAGACAGTAATAACAGATTATATGAACTGCTCTTAGCTTCTGAAGAAATCATTATTTTGAGTCCTGCCTAAGCGAGACAGATTTGGTCTTTACTAAATGCAGAACTGATCGGTCTCTAATTTCTTCCCTCCCTCCAACAAACTATCTGTGGAGAACTGCTTTCCAGAGGGAGCAGTTATTGGGGCAGTAAATGACCTTGAATCCAAAAGCCAGAGTTGGTTAGGCTTCTGCTATGTTACTATATGACTGTGGGTAAATACTTCCTTGACTTCATTTTCCTTAGGGTATTTAAATGGCCCATATGGTGTTATGTCTGTAAACTATGAAATATTTACAATATAAGGTGATATAATCATACTGCTGCTAGCAAAGCATAGAGAGCCAAGTAAAATTACCTTGGTCAAGATCTTTTATTTTCTAAATAAGAGAGTTTGTAGACAAAGGACGAAGCCATGTTTATCTGCAGTAATTAAAAGATAAGGGAACAAGACACTTCCTTGAATGTATATTCGAAACATGGTAGAGTTGGTGGTCAGTGGTTATTGGAATCTCATATATATATGATTCTGCAGTCAGTCTGTGTGATATATTGTTTACATGGAAGCATATGAGGAAAATCCAGCCTAAGGAGTTGGAAAAGGGAAAGGTATTTCACCAGCTTCTCAGATATGCATGTGGCTCTTGATATTTTATACTATACCAAACAACCAAATGTCAGTTTCTTAAAGACTAGCAACAATATGGAATCTGAAACCACATCAATGAACTTTTTGTACTCTGTTACATTAAAATTTGTTATTCTATCTTGTGATTTAAATAGGTCTTTTAGCCATGCATAGGGTAAAAGAGTGATCCACCAAGTTACGCAGATCTTCAAATTTTTGACACATTTTATTATACAATATCAAATATATCAAGTTTGTTAATATCACCATCAAATTTCTCAGAAAACTCTTCAAATATAGAGAACTTTTGAAGCTCTCTGTGATAGATCCAAGTTTTCTAAATTTCTAATTTTCACTTGAAAGCTCAAAATTTATCGTTGACACAAATATTGTTAGTTGTTTTCCTTAAAGGGAAAAGCTCACCTTATTTTTGAGTAAATATCTGCCAAATACCTAAGTATGACAAACCATAATTTGTTTACCAGATTTTTCTTTTAAGTGAAAATTATGTTCAAAAAGGGGATCTTGTTCAGATTGTGCAAGTGTTTTTCTTCAAGATGACCATCCTAATTTGTTATGTAGAACTGCTTTATGTGTACTCCGATTTTCTCACTCTGAATACTAAGAGGACATGAATTCAAGGCCAAGATTTAATAAAACTAATAACTATACTGTTTGATCAGGGACATTCTTAGTTGAAACTGGCATTTTAAAAAAATTGCAAATAGGTGATGGTAAAGAATACATCGATTGCTGATAGTTCAGTGCCAGTATCTTTTTTTTTTTTTTTTTTTTTTTTTTAGGTTTCAAATATATACAGTTTTATTTGTTGGTAAATAAAGCTGCAGAAAATATTTCAACACAGATAAATTTTGCTCTCACAGTTGCACATTTTAAGATATGTAATTAAATTTACTATTACAAAACCTTCAAACATGTAGATTATTTAATAGTTTGTTTTTTTTCTCATTTATAGAGAAGAAAATAGTCTTGAAATTTAGGTGATTTTTCCTAGTTAATGCTGCTGATAAGTCAGGTCCGATGAGAAATGGATTTGATGACATAGACTTCACAAGCAGTCACAGTAGTCTTGCAGTATTGGAAGCCAGGTCATAGTTCAACAATGAAGAGTGAGTGGGAGGGAAAAGACAACCTAAAACTGAAAATGGGGAACCTTCCTCTCCGATCAAGTGAAGATCTCAAGAGGCTGGGGCAAATCGTGTTGTGTTTTCTTCCTCTGCTTGACACTATAGATCTCCTCAGCCTTTTGATGAGTTACTTGTGCATACATGGAGATTTCTTGAGGGGAGCTGTTGGCCATCTTCTTCACAGATGGAGAGCAATGCCACAGGTTCAGTGCAGTCACGTAGCTCACACTGGGAATGGTGCCAGTATCTTGATTCATGCTAAGGTGCTGGCAGTCTTAACCACCATTGTTTTTGCACCATTGGTGCAGATATTGACCCAAGGAAAAAGACAAATAATGACTTGGTATTAGTCTGAAAATAGTTTGACTTCATGAGCTGCCTAAAAGGGTCTCAGTGACCCCCAGGAATCTGGGAACCACACATTGAGAATCATTGATCTAGACGATCTTCCTGCCTCAAAGATTGCACTGTAATTGCCTCTAAAACCTCTCGTGAGAGAGTTAGCCTGAAATAGATCCTGGAAAGATAGCTAGAAGAGAACCAGAGAAGCCTAATACTCTAATCATTAAGGAGCCTTCTGAGGAAAACATTTATCCTCTTCTGCCGCCTAGTGGTCAACATTAAATACTACAGCTGGTTACACAGCAGGACTGTTCTACAGAAGGCAAATGAGGAGTCTGATTTCCTTGTTGAAAGGCAGTGGCATTATTTTCTTTCAACCCCACTTTAATGTACACAGGAGGATAAACAAATACTACTTGGTTGAAATCGCTTAAGAATGTCTTTAAAATTAAAAAATATTTCAATTACAATTGACATTCAATATTATGTTTCAGATGTACAGCATAGTGATTAGACATTTATATAACTTATCAAGTGATCCTGCTGACACCATACATAGTTATTACAATATTATTGACTATATTCCCTATGCTATACATTACATCTCTATGACCAGTTTTATAACTGCCAATTTGTCTTCCTAACCCCTTCACCTTTTTCACCCAGGCCCCCAACCCCCCCCTCATCTGACAACCATCAGTTTGTTCTCTGTATCTATGGGTTTGCTTCTATTATGTTTGTTTGTTTTGTTTTTTAGATTTCACAAACAAGTGAAATTATACAGTATTTGTCTTTCTCTATCTGACTTATTTCACCTAGCATAATACCTTCTAGGTCCATCCATGTTGTTACAAATGGTAAGATTTCATTCTATTTTATGACCAAGTAACATTCCATGGTATATATGTACCACATCTTCTTTATTCAATTGTCTATTGATGGGCACAGGTTGTTTCTATGTCCTGGTTATTGTAAATAATCCTGCAATGAACATAGGGGTGCATATATCTTTTTGAATTAGTATTTTGGATTTCTTCAGATAAATACCCAGAAGGGGGATTGCTGGGTCATAGGGTAGTTTTATTTTTAATTTTTTGAGGAAACTCCATGTTGTTTTCTGTAGTGGCTGCACCAATTTGCAATCGGCAGTGGCATTATTTTATAGCCACACTTCCTGAATTTACATTCAAGATCTAAGTGTTTAATCCTTTAGTGACTAAAACCCAGGAGAGTAAATTGTCATCGTGATAAAGGCTGAGGACAGGGTATCTGGTGAAAATAGCTGGTGCCTACTTAATTCTTAGGGGTAGTCCTGCCACCGTTTTTCTCCCAGGGGCCCCAGGGCTTGGCTTGCGGGATCTATGGAAACCATTGCTACCTTTCCATTGAGGAACAAACTATAATCCAAGCTTTTCTCTTACTTTTCTATCTCCAAAGCAAGGTGTTTTGTTTGTTTGTTTGTTTGTTTGTTTTAAGTGAGTTCTAAGGATCTTCATGTATAGTAATAAAGGGGAGGTGGACCAGGGATTTAAAAATCTGTCCTCTGTGCCTCATTCTGTTTTCACGGAGAACTCAGAGACATTCAAAATCCACAGGCAAATGTTCTAATAACGGCCCTCTTCACACCAAAGGATACTTGAGAGTGTCAAAAACCAAAATTCAACGGAGTAAATTTGAAGATCTAATAGACTTTATTAAGCGATTCATGAATGGGGCGGCATCCCATCTAGCAACCAGAAGGGTGTGGAAGGGTTTAATAGGCAGAAAGAGGGTGGGGCTAAAAAAATAAAAGAGTGGATTATTTCAGGCAAGGAAACCTTCCTGTAGGGGAGGGGGGGGGGTGTCTTATCAGGCAGATTCCTTTATTAGTGTCAATCAGGAAATTCCAGAATGGTTGGTTTAAAATTCTGCTTCTAGAAGAGGCTGAAACTGCAATCATTAAGTTTTGAAACTGCAAGGTATTGAGTTTTGGTTTGGTGATGCAGCTTACCAAAAGGACTCCATTTTGGCCTGTTTCTTTTTTTAAGAAGAGAAACCTGAAGCCCAGGATTATCAGAAGTGTCCATGTATCATGCAAGCTGGTGTGGAAGTGGAGACCTGAGGGAAATGGCTGATGGGGAGAAGAGGCAGGACTGGGAGACAGAGAGAGAAGTAGAGCCCTTGATTGTCACTCTCCAGAATGGCTTCCCTCTCTCTTTCCCTTGTGAGCTACCCCTGGTGAGGTGAGAACAAAGGCCAGCTGTGCCTCCAGGGCAGAGGTGAGCTGTTGTCCACACATCTCAGAGAATACGGGGAGAGAGAAGAGGGAAGAAATGCCATGGGGTTGGGGTGGGGGGGGGAGGGAAGCTATTTGCTCTGTCATTTTCAGGAGGACATTCCTGCAAGGTTATTCATATGTAAGGAATGTAAGTTGGGGCCTGTGTGTAACAAATAATATAGAAGAGATAGAAACTCAGAACTCTTTCTGAGTTTAGCTGAGGAAGGAGGGATTAAATAATGAGAGCTAGAAGAGAGAGACAACTGGAGTTCTTTGTCACAAGCCCACTTAACTGGATGTGAATTCTTCACATTTAGCTGATGTCAAAGACACAGTGTGGGGTTAGGGGCAATCCCAATTCCTTACTGTCCTTCAATGCCCGTCTCCATCTGGTCCCTACGTATCCTCTCACTGCATCTGTTGGCTCTGGCCCACCTTGAAATGCTCTGGCAAAACAACCTATCATTCATTTAATGAGGTTATCTTATCGCTTGTCTCCAGGACTGGCCTCCCCTGTTCTATGGCCTCTAACGAGTGTTCCCTTGTAGAGTTCTTTACACTCACCCACCCATCAGATCCCATGCAAGTTGTCCCTGACTGTCTAAAACAGGGCCACTGCTACATACCCCTAGCACCCTGCTCTTACTGAAGTTTTGCACTCTCTGCTCCAGGCTACATACACTTTTTGGTCTGTCTCCACCGAACTATAAATGCTGGGACTCTGTCGACGTCCCTGTTGGATTCTGGGCTCCTAGCACAATGTCTGCAGATAGCAGGCCAACCACGAAATCTTATAGTGTTCTAGGATCCAGCTTTTTGAACTGTTAGACCTCCTGAGTATACATTCTTCCAAGGAATTCTTCTCATGCTTCAAGACATAGCTCAACACTTCCCCTCCTTAATGTCTTTCTCCCCTGATGTGCCCGTCCCCACTAATACTTGAGCCTTCCTCTATAGCTATTGCCCATTTGTGTACATATCTAATTGGCTTGCAAAGAGATTTAGTTCACTGTATTTGTATCTTCCCCAATGGAGTTCAAGCCACTTGAAGGCAAATGCCATTCCCAGCCTCATTATCTCATAGTTTACTTTGCATACAAGTCACTGTAAACTAGGCTTTAATTTCATATTTCCCTTGGAAACACGGCTTTCATGTGACTGGGAGGGCATGGTAAGCCTGGTTGGACTTGAGTGATGCAATATAAACCACCATTTCCAGTTGTAATTGTCAAAAAGGATTCGACCCACAAAAGACGTTTAGAACAAATTCTGCTAAATTAACCTATTTACTCACTGACTTTTATAATAATGTCAAAAATGCATTCTGATGAAAACATTTTCACTTCAAGTGAAAAGGAGGCTTGGTGTAGTAGAAAACTCACAGATTTTATAATCAGACACACTTGAGATTGAATTCCACCTCTGCTCCTCATTCCTTGAAGAAATAACTTCACCTAATAATTGTCAGGTTGGCAGAGAGATCAGGCATAGGTGGAATTATTATTACTTTTTGTAAGCAGTGAGTAGAGAAAAATATTGTGTAAGTAATTAATACAAAATTGGATATACCCAGAATTTAGGGATATATTCATAGCATGTATAACTGTATCTGGTGGGCTTTTTCTGTTACAAAGATAAAAAACCTAATCTCAGGTAGGTTAAGCAAAACAAGAGAACTATTAAATCACAAGTCAGGGGCATCCAAGTTCAGACACATCTGAATCCAGAGGTTCAAATGATCTCCTTGGAGCTCTGACTTACTCTCCACATCTTGGGCAGGTTCTCCCCACAGCATGAGTAAGAGAACTGGCAGCAGCTCAGCTGCTCATCCCATGAGCTTAGCAAATCCAGAGGGAAACAGAAACAAGTCCATGTGGCCTGGGATGAGAAGAAACTAGGACAGAACCCGGTGGAATGGGGAGGAGCCATCTCCCAAAGTAAAGCTGGGTAGTTTGACCACAGGAAGAGAGAGCATATGCTGTCCAGGCAAAACCAAGAAATGTACACTAAACCCAGAATTAATCATGCTTCAGTTCTTTGTTTCCAAGGCATGCCCAGAATATTCTACTGTCTTATCTCCAAGATCCTAGAGATCACCAACAACTTGGTGCCTGTCCTAACAAATGTATAATGCACGGGAAGTGTGGTTATAATGACTCACATGTAGTGAACTTAGTACATGCAAGTACTGTGCTAAATGTTTTGCACAGAATATCTCCTTTTATCCTCCCCACTCCTCTATGAAGAAGGCTCTGTTATCTCTTTGATTCAGATGAAGACAGAGAAGCACAGAAAAGTTAAGTCAATTGTCCAACGGGGTGGAGTTAGGAGTCAAACCCAGGGATTCCCGGACAAAAGCCTGCACTCAACCACTGTCAATGCCTGCATGTGACCACACACACATTATACCACCTACAACATACTGCATGTATTTCTTTACACACTAGTCTCCAGCATCTAGGAGAGTTACTGAGCAGAGAAGAGGCTATGTTAACATAAGTTAACGTATAATTAACATAAGTGGTGGTGACCAACTTTTATCACTTCCCCTTCTGTGATTGTAAAATGGAAATAATAATACTACGAATCTCATTGGGTTTTCGAATCAGTAAATGAGGCAATATTTGTAAAGCAGTGGGGATGGCACCTGACACACAGTAAGTTCTTGTTACTATTAATAATCATTGCCATCATCATCAATGGGCTAATCAATGATGCTTGAGCCTGACTGTTCTTGGGTCGGGGGACCTGGGTAAGATGGGGTGCCCTGCATGAGGAAAAAAAATGGGCACGAGTTTCCACCCAAAAGACCAGTTCTGCTTATACCATTGTTGGCCCCTATCAGAATGAGCGGCAAAAGATAGCACATGCCAACCATCTGGAAATATCCCCTGTTGGCTGAGTCTTCTGGTTTCTTCCAGTTTCCATCTGCTGAAATGAAAGATCGAATCTCAGCAGAGTGTTTTCATAGAGAACATTCCTATACCTTGCTGGGCACAATTTAAGACACAATTCATAGACTGTGATAGAAACTGAAGCATATTCCTCATGGAATTCCCAAGGAAGGGAATTCAGAGGCCACTGCCAATGGGGAGTTCAATTCTATTCTCAATTGATTTCTGAGGACTTATAAGAGCTGAGAGTCTAACCCTCTACTCTCCCCTGACCTCTTCTGCTCCATCCTCTGAACATTCAGTTGCTGATTGTCCCTTAGAAGATTATATCAGGAGTTGATCATCTTTCAGAAGTGTCATTCCAAGTTTTTATTTATTTATTCCCTTATGGAAATAAAAGGGCAGATGCCAATCCCCTGCTACAGGGTAGTTAAGCCTGAAATAATAACTAGGGCCACCAAAGAGTCCTCACTCTCTCCCAGATCCTGTGCAGCTTCTGAGGAGAAGAGAGAGTCTATCTGAGCCTTGAAAGTAGAGATATATCCATGAAGGAAGGGAAAGAGGAGTTGTCAGAGTCCCCAGCACCCAGAATGAAGAATGCAGCTGCCCCTCTCAGAGCTTGGTCCTCTGGCCAAGACTCAGATGTGAATATTGCTGGAGGACCTCTACTTAAAAGAATGCATCCAGTGTCCCACCTTTTGTAATTAGACCAGCAGAGGCATTTTTTTTTTTTCTCCAAGCCTCTTTCTTGAAGGGTTAAGTTTTCCCAGCCCTCATATCATATGTCTCAAAGATCATATACTGAACTGTATTGATAAATACCAAGGTTATCTGTTAACCATTCTTAGATGTCTCCCTACTTCAACACCAGGTCTTAAAGTAATACATTCTTGCTGCCCCCAACTCCTCACAACCCCCCTCACTTCTTCCCTTGAAATCTGGATATTCTCCCATCACAACAAACTACTTCCTTGAAGGAATAACCTTTCCTAACCTTCCACAGCGCTCACCTCTGATTTCTGCAGCATTTGGCATATTTGACTAATTTTTGAGGTTCCCACACTCAGCCCTATGCTTGTTCAAATCCTCCCTCCCTGCAGCTGCACCATCTCCTTGGCAGTCTCCTTCTCCCTCCCCTGCCTGATGGGGAGGGTCCAATTTCAGTCCTGGCTCCTTTGCTTCATTGATCTCTGTGTCTCTAAAGCCACAGCTCTGTTTGGGGAATCCTGGCAGATGACAACAGTGATAAAGAAGAAGTTCCAAAGCCAAGCTCATAGGCCCTAGGGAGGTGAGCCCGCCTTCAGAATCGCCCTCCTTGCCCAAGAAGTTATGTCTGGCCATGATAAATGGACAGTGGCCTGCACTGGTCAGGAAAGGCTACGGCTCGTGGGACTATCTGCAGCAAGTTAGCACCTGTCATCTCCGTAGCAGAAACTGCCCACCAATCCTAAAACTGTGACCCTTCAGGGTCCTTCTGGATTTACTGTTCTTCTCACCCAGAACTGTACTTAATCTGCAGCCCTCAGGTATATCTCCTGCCTCCTCAACTCTCCTCCCAGCCCTTTGTTTTATGGAGTGGAAAGAGTAATTGAGGCCAGGAGTCCCGCGGTCTAGCTCTGGATCTACAGTGAACTAACTGCCTCCATAGGCCTCAGTTTGTCATCAGTGATATGAGGTGGGTTTGTGTCCTCTCTAAGACCATTAAATCATGGTAAGGAGGCCTCATCACCTCACTCACCTTAGGACTAATGAGAGACCAGGACAGACCTCCAACAGCTCTTAGCCAAAGAATGATGGAATTTTGTGAAGGTCCTCAAGGGAGGAGGCCATAAAGCTGGAAGAGGCATGTATGGGGGTATAAAAGCTCCATGAGCACTTAGAAATCCAGAGAGTCTAAGGTTAACCAAAAGAACTATGGGACCCAGAGAAAAGCCTACCCGCAGCGTGGCCAGCAGCGGTGCACTGGTAACAGCAGTGGGAACAGCTGAGCAAACATAATTACAATAACTTCTAAAGTTTGTAAGATAATCGTTTATAAGACGGAAACCGCCCACACCCTGGGGTCTCTGTGGGCAGAATCTGTGCCTAAGAATTTGATCCTGGATTATGTTAAAGAACAACTGTAGTTTCAACGTTTCTGCCAGTTCTTTCTATTTTTTCATGATAAAGTCGCAAAACAAATGATTTCTCATTTAGCTGAGCCAGAATTGAATTTCTGTATATGCCAAGGCAGGACAAAACCTCATTTGGAATAGTGGGAGAGAACTACAATGTTTCAGATGAATTTGAAAGTACATAGTCCTCAGATAACTGGGTAGAAAGATGGAGGGAGCCATTTGAGTGATATGCAGAAAAGAGCAGGTAGGATCAAAGAGAAATTTTCTGGGGGCAGAAATGGTAGATCAATAAAAAATACCTTGCAATAGTAATGCCTGATGTTGAATTGTTGTTTCCTTTCTTGAGCTGCAATTAACCTTATTATTTTTGAAAGTGTCTCTCACAGGCAACAATCTGTTGTCAATGGAACTTTGGGGAAATGAAGACAAAAGGTTGGTTCCAGTGTGGAATAGAGTGGGCCTGTACGAAAAGACAACAGCGGAAGGGATGATTATGAACAGGAAATAGCAAAGACCTAGGAGCCAAAAGGAGAGAGAGGTTGAAGGTACAGAAGAGAGACAAACGTTAGTGGAAAAACATCCCTGAGATGCAGAAATTTGAACTCACGATATCACAGGCGGTATTCACCCTGACCAGGAGAAGGACCCGCTCTCATCCTGTAGTTCCTGTCTCAGCAGTTGGCACTACCTATCTGAACCCATCCCAATTTCCATGCCTTTACAGAAGACACCTTACCTGGGCATTCCATTTTTCAGACTTTTTCACTATTATCGCCCCACCACTATGTACCCCTTAGTTAAAATACGCCTATCTTGTGTCCCTGTCTCCCAGGGATTTTATTTGTTATGCTTCACATGATGTCAACTAGTTAAAGACTAAAGTATCCTAGAACATGTGTACCAGTTACATGTGGGCATGAAGCACTTGAAATGTGGTTAGTCTAAATTGAGGTTTGCTAAATATAAAATGCCAAAAACACCAAATTGTGAAGATTTAGTATGAAAAAAGTATAAAATATCTCAGTAATATATTAATATTGAAATGATAATGTTTTGGATATATTGGTTTAAATAAAGTATACTCTTAAAATTAATTTTACCCATTTCCTTTTACCTTTTTAAATGTAACTACTAGAAAATTTAAATTATATATGTATATGTATGTAGTTTGCATTATACTTCTTCTGGAAAACAAAGGTCTAAAAAATGGATAGTACACTGGACTTACCAGTTATCGTGCCTGTCAGATCACAGTCCTTCCATGGAAAACATCTGAGAATATCCTAGAATCTGTAACCCCAACCCCTCCTGCCCTGGCCACTTCCTCCATCAGCTTCTGAAGAAAGAGTGCATGATAGGTGATATTTTTGAGTTTTTGCATAACCAAAAAAAATCTTTGTTTTATCTTCACATTTGATTAATAGATAAATAGTTCAATATAATTTTTCACTCAGCATTTTGAAAGCATTGCTACACTGTTGTTTACCTGCCAATGACATTATTTTGAAGGTTGATACTGTTCCAGTCCCTAGCCCTTGATGTGCAATTTGTTGTTTTTTGTAGCTGTCTTCTCCACCTCTAGAAGCTTTTAGATTCTTCTCTTCATCAATGGTTCTCTTAAATGTCATGGTATTATAGTTTGGTGCACGTCTTTTGTGTGTGTTGGACATTTTATGAGCCATTTCAGTCTGGAAATTCATGTTCTTTTGTTCTCCTACTCTTTGATGGATAATTTCCTCCCCTTCATTTCCTCTGATGTCGAAACTCCTTGATTAAACTTTTATTTTTATATTTTGGGAGTCCTATATTCTGAAAAAATTGCAGGCTTTATCTTCCAACCAATCTATTGAATGTTTAATATTCAATATATTCGCATTCTCTAATTGCTTACAGCATCTAGCATGGATATAATATCTTCTTTTATCTTCCTGAAGGTATAAATTATAGATTGTTCTTTTTGTTTGTTTTTTACATTTTCTTTTGCTCTCTATGATACTGTTTCTCCTGAAGGTCACCCTCTCCCCCACCCCCCCGCACCCCCCCCTCATTTTACTGTGCTTTTGATATAATTTTTCCTCACATGCCTGGGGAATTTTGACTGATTCTTCACATTTAGAACAAGGCCTGAAAAGTTAACTGCAAACTCTATGTGTGAGAATGGGGCTTATCAACTGATGGGATCTTCTGTGAGGTAATTGGCTGGCTAAAAAACAGGATTTTGCGTTTGGGGGACCACAGGTGCCAGTGCCTAAACATCATTTCTCCAGAAAATAAACCTTCACTTTTTTCTTTGGGGGACAAGGTACATGCCTGACACATGGGAGGCAGGACAAGCGAACAGGGTGGCCTATGTTGTTGGTGGTATGTGTTGGGGGTCAGGGAATAGGGTCTCACTCTTTAATATGTGGACATTCACTTAACTGGCCTCTTCCTCCCACCCCAGTCCCCGTTTTAAGATGTGGGAGGTGAACAATATGTTTCCAACGCTAGGGTGAATGGAGACCAGGGGATTGAATCACCCCATATACACTTAGCTCTTTCTTCTTATTGTCAGCCTCCCATCTCATCACCACCTTCTGCAATACTGCAGGTATCTCCAAGTTCTGAATCTGTCCAGAAATCCATGGGGCTACTTGACTTGTCCCTCCTCATATCTTCTATAGTCATTTAGGTAGTAAATTCCTGTACATAGCTGTATCAGTCACCTCCCCACAAACATTTCCATCTCCCATCCACTGTTTTCTAGTCTTCAAATCTCTTTAGCAATACATTGAAGTTTATCTTCAGCTTTGCTATTTATCAAAATCTGCTGTCTGACTTTGGCTTTAGTCCTGTCCTTTGGAAAGACAAAAATCCAAACACCTATTTCAACACAATTTCTGTCCTCTCTGAGCCTGTGTATGACCAATGATCAGGTGACTAAGTTACCATCGTATGAAATGAGGTTAACCATGTTAGTAACATAAACAAGACTAGTCATTAAGATGTATTGTTAATATTTGAATATTCACTTTAAAATATGCAGATGTAACCAGAGGTACAAAATTTCTTTATGTGCTTTGTATAGATAGTCCCTGAATATGATGCTTTAACCTATAGTTTTTCAACTTTATGATGGTGCAAAAGCATTCAGTAGAAACCGTACTTCAAATTTTGAATTTTGATCTTTTCTCCAGCTAGTGATAAGTGGTATGATACTCTTGTGGTGATGAACAACAGCAATGAGATGATTTTGTCCAACCGCAGGCTAATGTAAGTGTTCTGAACACATTTAGGGTAGGCTGGGCTAAGCTATGATGTTCAGTAGGGTAGGTACATTAAATGTGTTTTCAATTTACAATATTTTCAACTTATGATGGCTTGGTTTATCAGGAGGTAACCCCATCGTAAGTTGAGAAGCATTTGTATGTTGATATTCTCTCAGTTCACCAAACTATATATATGACATTTTATTACTGCAAAAACAAAATGCTACAATGAATGATTGTGAAAGCTTTTGTTTACGTACAACACAACTAAGAATTTAAAAAAGTTAAGTAAACAGGGAAATAGATTAATAGTTAATGTGAATAGTAAGAGAAGATACATTAGCTGGAGAATTTTATGATGTAAGATACATACTTTTAGAAACAAGCATTTATGAAAATTCCAGTAATAATGCAAGGCTGGATAACAGAAATGTACTTGTAGTTCCAAACTTTGTAGAATTGTTTGGTACACATACGTTTGTAACATTAGATAAAATAACTTATAGAAACTACATTTAATTTTTAGTTATTTAATTCCATTTAGGCCATGAGTCTTTCAGGAAAATGTACTATTTGTGAATTGGTCACAAATATGAAAATGAGTAGGAAGCAGAATATCAACTTTGCCACTAAACATTTTTACAAGAAAGAAAAAATTATAAATTCTGAACTACATCATGTATAAGTCATCTTTTATCCAATCATAACACAGAGAAAAATACCATGTGAAAAAAAAGGAGAAATATTTCAGTAATCAAATACTGTATGTTGTTTCTAATAATCAAACTTCAAAAACAGCATATTTTCCAAAACTGCCTTAAAAAGACAACACTGTAATTTTGAGTCTACCAAGGCCAAAAAGTAAATGGAAACTTTTCAAATGATCGCCGTACTGACAACATTTTCAATAGTTGAACACAAAAGATTTCTTTGTGACTTGCCTAAGCTATGAATTCTAGGTACAAAATTCCTTCTACAAAAACCAGGCACTTCGGGCAGGCCCGGTGGCTCAGGCGGTTGGAGCTTGGTGCTCCTAACACCGAAGGTTGCCGGTTCGATTCCCACATGGGCCAGTGGGCTCTCAACCAAAAGGTTGCCAGTTCGATTCCTCGACTCCCAGAAGGAATGGTGGGCTGTGCCCCCTGCAACTAAGACTGAACACAGCACCTTGAGCTGAGCTACCACTGAGCTCCTTGATGGCTCAGTTTGTTGGAGCGTAGGCTCTCAACCACAAGGTTGCCGGTTCTACTCCTGCAGGGGATGATGGGCTGCACTCCCTGCAACTAATATGGGCGACTGGACCTGAACCTGAGCTGCACCCTCTACAACTAAGATTGAAAGGACAACAATTTGGAAAAAGTCCTGGAAATACACAGTGTTCTCCAATAAAGTCCTGTTCCCCTTCCCCAATAAAATCTTAAAAAAAAGAAAGAAAGAAAGAAAGAAAACCAGGCACATCAAGTTTAGTGAATTTTGGTCCTGTTGAGCTAGAAAAGTTACATACAAAGGTAGTAGGAAGAGTTGCATTTTTCTCATACAGCTGCTTTAACACTGAATAGCTTTTATTTCAATCTCAAGTCAACAAGATGAATGAGCACATGGCATGGCAGCTCCTAATTCCCTTGTAGTCAGGTAGATTGGTTGAAGAAGATTGACGGGGGAGCCTACTTTCTTCCTGTTTGTTGTTAAGATGTCTATTACTTCACTCTGCATTGTGATTACTTTCTGAAGGCTATGAACAGAATATCACTTGCCTGTGGTTCCTAAGTTATCCATAGAGTTATCCATAGCCTCCATTATGGTGTCACATTGCCAATGACAGTAGCCTGACAATTTACTTCACTAATATTCTATTACATAAACATTTCTGCAGTCAGATTCACTGTGATTTTAGTCATGTGAGACCTAGAACTCTCTTGGCAGCCAAGTAAAGTAGAAGCAAAGTTCAACAATAATCAGCACTCATCTACCAAGGGCACACAGGATGGGTCCAAGTATGTGATATAAAATGCAGAATTAGCACACTGTAAAATAACATAGGGAAGAATAAAACTCAGGAGCTTTTCGTTGGGGGACAGCTTAGCAGGACCAACATTCAATCGTTGCTTGCAGAGAAAAATAGTTAGCATCCTGGAGTATGTTGAAGAGGACACCAAACTGATCTGCCTTGAGAGGCAAGTATCTTTGATATGATACCTGTTCTCAAGAGTCTTCTATATTTCTGTCCAGTGTAGATGCTGAAATTAGAGGGCATGCGATGGAAGTTGAGATACAGATGGCAATTCAAACATTTTTTTTTTTAACTTGCAGAGCCAATTGTATCAATCTATTGCCACATTTCCAGATGAGGATTTATGGACACATTTTTTTCAGATGACAAACCATCAAATGCCTGCTACCCTTGAGGGGAGAGAGAGAGAGAGAGAGAGAGAGAGAGAGAGAGAGAGAGAGAGAGAGAGAGAGAGAGAGAGAGAGAGAGAGAAAGGGAGGAAGGAAGGAAGGAAGACTATAAAGTCTGTTTCTAAAAATAGTTAAGCTTCTTTTTCAGGAAGTGATTTTCTGCAATGAAATTGCATCATCACTATCAAGGAGCAAAAATAAAAACACATGACTATTTAAGGTATACTATGTTTTTAAACTTCGATTTCCTTGAGAATATGATCATAATAATAGTTGGCACACACATTCCAGAAACTCTTCCACATGATGGACATATAATAACTCTTTTAATAAAGAACTTGCCCACTCTCACTCAACTAGTAAGTGGCAGAGCCAGGACTCAAATGAAACATTTTGGCTCCAGAGTCGAAGCTTTTATATTATACTAAAATATTATATTAAGAAGTTCACACACATTGTCTCTGAGCTGTTACAGTGACCCTAGAATGTTAGTACTATTGTTATTCCCATTTTACAGATAAGAAAATCTAAGAGGGCGAGTAACCTTCCTGAAGTCACACAATTAATTAATGGTGGAGGCAGGATTGGAAACAAGCAAGATGACCCCAGGAGCTAACTCCATCCTCAAAAGTGAATGTTTAAGAATAAGTTTCCAGGGGTGGATGCGTGACTCAATTGGTTAGAGCGCGAGCTCTGGGCAAGAGGGCTGCCCTTTTGATTCCCACATGGGCCAGCAAGCTGTGTCCTCCACAACTAGAATGAAGTCAGTGAACAGCCGCTGGGCTCCCAGGTGGCCAGATGGCTCAGTTGGTTGGAGCGTGTGCTCTCAACCACAAGGTTGCCATTTCAAGTCCCATAAGGGAGGGTGGGCTGCGCCCTCTGCAACTAACAACGGCAACTGGACCTGGAGCTGAGCTGCGCCCTCCGGAGCTAAGATTGAAAGGACAACAATTTGACTTGGACGGAGCTGATGAGTCCTGGGAAAAACACACTACTGTTCCCCAATAAAAAGTCCTGGAAACACACCATTCCCCAATAAAGTCCTGTTCACCTTCCCCAATAAAATCTTTTTAAAAAAAGAAAAGAATAAGTTTGCTTGGTTTGTAGCTCATGACCATCATTTACTAGCTGTGGGATCTATGTGAATTACCTTATCTCTTTGGCTTTGGTTTTGTGTAAAATGAAGTTAACAATAGTACCTTTTCTAGTGAGTATTAAATGTGATCATGGAAATAAAACTCTTACTGCTGCTAATACATAAGAGCTCAAAATAAATTAGCTACCTAAGTGCTGTCTCATTACTTATAAAACACTGAAATACCTTGCATATTTTCTATAAAACCCTTACAAATTACATTCCCATCAAGAGAATTGTTGACAAATTTATGTAGCTGCACATTATGCTAGGTTCCAAGAGTGTGAAGAAAAATGACACACCCAAGAAATGACCTACATATAACAGACCCACTTCCTGTTGCTTACATATCATGTATACATTCTAAAGGTGTTATTTTGCATTTCTCCCACTAAGCTTCCTTTCTATTTTTTTTTTTGCCATAGTATTCATTTTGGAAAGAGGAATGTAAATAAGTGCAGAATTGACAGAATAATTTCCGTAAATCAAACTCTGAAAATTAACTTGATATGAAACCTCGTTGATGAGGGCAAAACTGAGATTGTTTGAAATTATTAATAATTTAATCATCTTATAATTTGTTTTCTATGCATACAAGATACTAGAGAAAGGAGAAATAACTGGGTACTCTCAATAGTCCTTGATGTTTGAGTTACTAATAAAACAGAAACATTTAATTTATGCACATTATTATTTCATTCCATTTTTATCATATTCTTCTTCAACACCATTTTTAGCATTCCATTGCGTGGGTAAATAATACTTTATTCAATAAATCTCCTATAGATGGATATCTAGATCTTTTCTGTTTTTTTTCCCCCTGTTAAGCCATGCTGAGCTCAATCTAATTATAGCAACCTTTGTGGTATCTGATGATTTCCTTGAATTAAGGAAACCATGGACATTCAAAACTGTTATAAAATGTAGCACTACCCTCCTTCCTGCCTTTAGGGCAGGTCCCAAACAAAGCTGCAGCCGCATCTTGCTTGACATTTCTCCACTGGCACCTACCAAGGTGTTAAATTTCCTGTCTCGAGGTTTCACAGCTTGCCTCTTTAAATCTCCCACAGTGCTCCGTCATTACAGTGCTCTCTACTGAATAACTAACGCATATGTGTACACACACAGAGCCATTTGTCTCAGTTTGATAAACTTCTCAGTTAGCACTGAGGGAAGTTGGAGGTAATTAACCAGGTTCTAAGCCTCACATTACTAACTGCTGCTGGCTTGAAGCACCTCTCAGTTTTTCTGAGCACTTCTTGTTCCATCTCCTTCAGATGCCTTTCCATTTCCTGCCCTTTGCCTGACATTGTATTTTCTATTAGGTTGAATTACAAGGGCCTGCTGATTGATAGTCAACCACTTTGGACCTACAAAAATGGAAATTTCACCTGGTTCAACTAAAGAGTCTGAGAGTCAGAGGTTTCATCCCAGACTCTTTTATTTACCCATGAGAGAACATGGCGACCATTTATCCTGCTGTGAAGCTGTTCAAAACCTGTGTAAACCCTTCCTATATTGGGGGAAATGTCTATCTTTTAAATCCTGGTCTCCCCAATATAATGTCAGAAACTCGCTTTCCCAGACTTCCTTGAGACTAGAATACATGAATGTGACCCAGTTTCCTCCAATCACATGCAACATTTTTGACTCAGAAGAGAAGGACAAGAAGAGCTATTTTGCTTTTGAGGTGATGTAGGGGCTGGAGGGGGAAGAAATTTTTGAGTGCTGGAAAATTCTAAGTCTTGACTTGGGTGGTAGTTACACGGAAGCTTGCTATGTAATAAGCAAGCATTTTTTGCATGTGTGTCATTCTGTAGTTTTTAGAAAAGTTTTAAAACCTCAGTTCTGGCAAAGAAAAGGGGAGAGATGTGGAACTTCCAGAAGGAGGCAAGCAGAGGTACTGGTAGTCTTCCCGAGCCCTGTGTCGGCAGTGTGAGCTACAGGCCTCGTGTTCCGTGCACTCCGTGGGAGCAATCCTGCAAACAATTTGGGCATAGCTCTTGGCACGTAGCCTCCAAGACTATTTCTCTGGCTCTCCTAGTGTTCTGTGAGCTACTAAACAGCCTTTAATAAATATTCTTTTTGCTCTAACTAGCTAGAGAAGGTTCCTGGTTAGCAACTAATAGCTCTGGCTAATACAAAGAAATTCAAATTCTTTTCAGGCCAGACCTGGACTTGATGCTGAAAACACTGTGCTTGGTCATACCTCCAGACTCTGTTCTGCAATCAGAGCATACAGGGTTGACACTATACATAGCACACCATGCTGCTTTTAAGTGACTATTATTACCTTCTCTGAAAGTCATAAATTTTTCTACATTAATCTCCATTATTTTCTCTTCCCCCACTCCTCCCCAGAAAATACAGTAGACAGACACACACAGCACCACCACCACCATCATGACAACCTGGATACCCAGGAATGTGTAAAAGTCATGGCATACTCGTGTATCACTAGAAGGTAAGTTTCATGATAAGAGATGTTTGTCTATTTTGTTCAGTGCTCCATCACAGCATTCGGAATTCTTCCTGGCACATATTAGGTACCCAATAAATATCTGTGGGATGAAAGAATACCCTGCCCTAAAATACATTCATATATTCATTCATCCAACAAAGAACAAATGCTTATGGAGACTGACACGCTGTTGAAGGCACTGGCCTGGGTGTTGGGAATGTCAAGAAAATTAAGGCACGACTCTGCCCATGAGTGGTTCAGAATGAGCTGCTTATTCCAGGAACATTGCTTACAATGCTCAGAATATGTTTTGTCCCTTCTGTGAATCCATTTGGAGCATCTCTTTGATGGAGATGTGGGGTAGGGCAGGTAGGAGATTTTTTATCCAGAAGCAATGCCTTTCCTTTGCTGATCTCAGTTTCAGGAGGGAGGCAGCAACAATGCAGAGTAACAGATGAGTCACTCAGATATGTGCCCACATCTTTGTCCAGGGTAGTGCCCTGACTCGTTGGTTGTAAACCAACTTTGACCATGAATAAGGCAATATTAGGGTGACAGACAGCAAACAGAGGTTACTGTTTAAGAACTGTCTGCATGAACAAGAGTCAGATTCCTTTGGATGCAAATGAAGATATGAGTATATCTAATTCAAAAATAAGCTGTCAAACTGAAGCAGAGAATTAGTCCTGACTTTTGTAGTCAAAGGGATGGGGTGGGAGGATGCAGGCAGCATAATTTGTGTGTAAATCAGGCTGAAAGGTCAGAGGCTTGGGGTCCAGCGCCAGACACACAGCAAGTTGTATGTGGCTAATTTCCCTGCAGTGAAAGTGGAAAGAGGGTGGTGAAAAGTGGAAGGAATGCAGACTCTACCCAATGGTTTTTATTCAGACTTAGACTTAAGCCCACACTTCCTCGTTCCTACATGGTCTGGCCCTGTCTGCCTCTGACCACTCTGCAGTCATCTCCTCCTTTCCAACCCCACTGGCCTCCAACACACCAACCTTGTCCCCACCCTTGGTCCTTTCCCTTGGTTGTTTCCTCTTCTAGGTATGTTCTCCCACTGATCTTGTTCTCATCGATTCCTTTTCATCATTGCAATTCAATTTAAATTTCTCCTCTTCAAAAAGCCTTCCGCTGGCCACCCATGCAAAGGTAGTCCTTCCACTCTTTGTCCACATTACCTTGTTCAATATGTAGCAATACAGGACACATCCATATCTGACATGTTTCTTGTGTTTAACATTCCCCCTCCATCCTTCTTTTCCTTCTTTCTCCCCCTCTCTTTCCCCTCTTTTCCTTTCTTCTCTCTCTCTTTTTGTCCACCTTCTCCATTAGATTCTTAGCTCCATGTAAGCAGGAGCTTATCTGTCTGATTCATCCATGTACACTCAGTGTCTGAAACTTTCACATAATCACACACATAATACAAGACCTTTAAAAGCTGAGGCTGACATTACTCCATTCTGGGGTAAACTGTTTCAGGCCATATGTTGAATAATTTGGGACAAATTTTCACTGTTCCAGAGAAATCATTTGCAATGTAAAAACTGAATTTCCTGAGAAAAGTGCTGCTGGAATTATGGTCTGGGATATCACTAGCTGAAGGAATGTGAAAGCAGGAAGTGGCTTGAATAAGATAATAGCTAAAATTAAAGTTAATGTATCTAGATGACCAAGAAGAAAGTCAGCATTACATTGCCCAGAATATCAAATTTATCCCTTGTTAACGTGAAAATTAGAAAAGTTCAATGTTTTTCATACACAGCCCAGGGAACAATCATCCAAGCAAACATGTTCCCTTTTGCTAAGCGCCAACGTATACTGGGGGTGCCAAAAAAATGTCTACAAGTGGACACTTTGGTCAACATTGCTCAAGCAGTAGTTCGCCATAATCAGAAGTATCTGGACACTGATGGTAACCACTTTGAGTACCTCTTGTAATTGCAGAAGTCAAACATGAATTGTATTCATCTTTTGTTATAGGTACATATTGAGTATTACAATTTCAATAGTTTTTTTCCTTTCTTAAAATGTGTATACATTTTTTTTCAACCCTCTGTATATTACTGTAGTCAATCCTCATAGCAGCCAAATGAGGAGGCCTATTACTATCCCCATTTTTCAAGTGAAGAAACTGCATTTAGTGAAATCAAGCAATTTGCTCAAAGATGCAGAGCCAGGTCTGCCTTGAGTAATTAGGAATTCTTACTGGGCTCAGAAATGAACAACAACAACAATGTATGTGGGGTAAGAGTCCTTAGGGATATTTTTTGTATTGCATTTATTTATTTATTTATTCATTTAGTTAGTTAGTTAGTTAGTTAGGTTCACGCACAACTGCAGAAAAAAAATTCCAAGTCACTCCAAGGCAAGAAGTTTCCAACTCTTGATGACTGTTTCCAACTCTACAGCCCACTGGACTGTAGAGTTACAACCCAGATTATAGATGACAAGATTACAGATAAGAAAATGACAGACAGTAGGAAAGAGTCTATTTGGCTTGAGATATTTTTTAGCAAAATGGTCAGATTATAAAAGCTCTTGGCACTTTCCTGGTTGATTATAAAAAATCAGCCTAATCAAGCAGAGAGAGCGGGAAAAAGAGTCTGAGATACCTACCTAATGACGCAAGAAACATTTGGCAGAAAAATAGTCCATAACAGGAAATTTTTCAGATACCACTTGGAATACATGTTTTGGTTTCCATGTACCAGAGGTAGATTTACTGTGACTCTGATGAAGTTTAAGCTTCAGGGCCCCTCACTTACACAGACACTTTTTAAGACTCTGCCTCTAATTTTTTATATTTTCTACATTTTACCTTAAAGAAAGGCCCAAAATTATATACGTTTCAGGCCCCACAAAATCTGGTCAGTTTGTGCATGCCCCATTTGGGAACAAGAGATAAAAATTAGATAGCCCTGAGAAAGCTAACAGAAAATTAGCCCTGCTGAGGGACTATGCTTTTATATCTCAAATCTGCTTAGCTGTCTTTGCTTGTATTTAAAGTTAGGCTGTTTTGTTGGGTTGGTTAGTGTGTTATCAATCAAGCATAACACAAAGATGAGAATTTAAATTATTTTTTTGTTAGTCCTTTAATGTGTTTTAGAAACTAACTTATAAAGTTATCAAAATGGATTTTAATAGGACAAAAATGATACTGTACTTTCATTTAGATATAAAAGCAATGAACTTGAGCATTTTGTCAGTCTCAGTTCATACCCCAGATTTTGTTGTTTGTATTGGTTCTCACATAAAACAAATTCCATTCTTTCTTTATTTTGTGACTTGCAATAAATAATGGAGAAGACCTAGAAGAAACATTATTGCCTTATTAAAATTATTCTGAATCCATTTTGCATAGAATTTTTTAAACATTAACTAATGTTCACACCTAGTTATAAAAGAACTGAGTAGGGAGCATTCACATTTTAATTGTTCGCAAAGTAATGTGTATAACATTGCATGGGACACACATGTGTGTAAGAGATCATGTGCCTTGCCAGTCATATTAGTAGAACCAACAGGGTCAATGGCATATCCAAAGGGTCATCACACCCATCAAATTATGAGCATTAATAACTTTAAAGTTTATATTTTTTGAAAGCTTCTGCTGAAGTCAGAGTCCTCAGAGCTTTATTCTCTGAGCAGTGTGGAACAGGAGCTTTGTTTTCCTTCTGGCCAATCTAAATTGGGGATTCTTGTGATCTTAAATTTACAGATTTGTTTTTGTGGAGGCTTAAGAGAAAAAAGTAGAAAATACACCCTGTGCTCCCAGTACCTTTTTCCATTTTTTTCATTTCCTGTTAAAACCTGAGTGGTGTGCGTGTGTGTGTGTGTGTGTGTGTGTGTGTGTGTAGGTGTGTGTGTGTAGAATAGATCACTTATTTGAAACATAATTTTAACCCCAGGTCTCAGTACCAATTACCTAATCTCAACCGAATCATGATCTACATCACACTGATCCCCACTCTCCACTTCCCCACAAACTCAACAATGCTCCCATGTACATTTCACAGCGTCTGTGGTTTCTCTCTCCTGACTACAAGTAGATCCTAATGGAGGAGGAAGGAAGGAAGAGAGAGTGAGATACATAAGACATGATACCACCATATCCATCATCGCTAACCAACTATTGATGCTCCTCATGGCCCATCTTCCATCCTTGGAAGAATGACACCCCAGAGGTAGGGTTAGAGACCAGTATCTCTCATGATTATGGATGTATAAACCCTTAAAAATATTAGCCGACAGAACTTAGTGATATGTAAAGAGAATTTAGATCATGACCAAAGCGGGTTTTTTTCCAGGGATGCAAGCTAGTTCAATATACAAAAACCAATCAATGAACTCTACCATATTAAGAGGATAAAGAAGAAAAAAAAATCACATTATGATATCAATTGATAAAGAGAAGTCATTTGACAAACTCGATACCCATTAATGACATTAAAAAAATATAGAAATAGAGAACTTTCTCACCTTCATAAAGAACACCTACAAAAACCTACAGCTAACATTATACTCAATAGTGAAAGACTGAATACTTTCCTCATAAGATCAGGAACTAGGCAAGGATATCCACTCTCACCACTCTTATTCAACACAATGCTGGAATTTCTATTCAGTACATTAAGACAAGAAAAGGAAATGAGATGCATACAGAACAAAAAAGAAGAAATAAAACTGTCCCTATTTGCAGATGACATACGCAGAAAATGCCAAGGAAACTACAAAAAAAACCCACAAAATTCTAGAAAAAATAAGTGAGTTCAGCAAAGTTGTAGGTTACAAGATAAACATATAAATCAATTGTATTTCTATGTGCTAGCAATGAACACAAAGATTTATAATCATTAAAAAAAGAAATACATAGGTGTAAATCTAATGAAACATGTTCAAGTCTTGTATGTTCAGAACTATGCAATGCTGATGAAAGAAATCAAGGAAGATCTAAATAAACGAAGAGATACTGTGTTCATGGATTGGAAGACTTGCTATAGTAAAGATGTCAATTCTCCCAAATCAGTATTGAGGTTTAATGCAATTCCTATCAAAATTTCAAGAAGATTTTTTGTAGGTATAGGCCAGATTATTTTAAAATTTATACATAAAGAAAAGAATCACTAGACTAGTTAAACAATTTTGAAATAGAAATAAAGTGGAAGGAATCAGTGTATCCAATTTCAAGACTTACTATATAACTAAAATAACCAAGACTATGTGGTATTAGTGGGGCAGGGTGGGGGTATACATATAGATCAATAGAACAGAGTAGAAAACCTAGAACTAGCCCCGTACAAATATACCCAAATTATTTTTTGACAAGGATGAAAAGCAATTCAATGGAGAAAAAATAGCCCGTTTAACAAGCGGTGCTTGAAACAATTGCACATTGACAGACAAAACAAACAAACAAACAAACAACAACAAAAAAAAAACCCCAGTAACCTAAGCCTACTCTTACTCAAAAATTAACTCAAAATGGGTCATGGAATTAAACGTTAACATGAAACTATAAAACATTTGGGGGGGAGGGGGAAGGAGAAAACCTTTGGGATCTAGGACCAGGCAAAGATTTCTTAGATTTGACACAAAAAACATGATTCATAAAAAGAAAAATTGATAAATTGAGCTTCATCAAAATTGGAAACATTTACTCAATGAAAGCCCTGGTAAGAGCATGAAAAGTCACATACTGGGAAAAAATATTTACAGACCACATATCTGACAAAGGACTAATATCTAGAATATATAAACAATTCTCAAAACAACAGTAAAAAAGGAAAAAAAATCAATGGGCAAAAGACATGAAAAGACATTTAAGCAAAGATAAAAGATTGCAAGTACATGAAAAGATGTTAAACATCATTAACCACGAGGGAAATGCAAATTAAAACTACAATAAGATATCACTACACCCTATCAAACGGCTAAAACAAAAAACAATGATGACACCAAATGTTAGAGAGGATGTGGAGAAACCAAATCATTTGTACATTGCTGGTAGAAATGCAAAGTGATACAACCACTCAGAAAACGGTTTGACAGTTTCTCTTAAAACTAAACGTGCGACAATCATACAACCCGACGATTGCATTTCTGGGCATTTATCCCAAAGAAATGAAGACTTAGGTCCCACAAAAATCTGTACATAAAAGTTTATAGCAGCTTTATCCATAATTGCTAAAAAATTGGAAAAAACTTAGATGTCTTTCAATGGACGAATGATTAAACAAACTGTGGTACTTCCATACCATGAAATATTAGTCAGCAATAAAAAGGGGTGAGTGCGGGAGGAAAGTGTGGTTGTAAAAGTGCAACATGAGCATTCCTTGTGGTAATGGAACTGCTTCATATCTTGACTGTACCAATGTTAATATCCTGCTTGTGATCTTCTACTACAGTTTTACAAGATGCTATCCATTGGGGAAACTGGGGAAAGGGTATACAGGATCACTCTGTATTATTTTTTTAAATTATTTTTTTATTGGGGAATATTGGGGAACAGTGTGTTTCTCCAGGGCCCATCAGCTCCAAGTCGTTGTCCTTCAATCTAGTTGTGGAGGGCGCAGCTCAGCTCCAAGTCCAGTTGCCATTTTCAATCTTTAGTTGCAGGGGGCGCAGCCCACCATCCCATGCAGGAATTGAACCGGCAACCTTGTTGTTGAGAGCTCACGCTCTAACCAACTGAGCCATTCTGCCACCCTCTCCAAGCTCAGTGGCAGCTTGTTGTCTTCAATCTAGTTGTGGAGGGCACAGCTCACTGGCCCATGTGGGAATCGAACTGGCAACCCTACTGTTCAGAGCTCGCACTCTAACCAACTGAGCCACCCAGCCGCCCCTGTATTATTTCTTATAATTGCATGTGAATCCATGATTACCTCAAAATAAAAACTTCAATTTAAAAAACAAAAATTCAAACCATCATTTTAGCCGCAGGTCTCTGTAAGAACTGCCTTATCCCACTGCATCCTGCTGTATATCATGCCTTTCCCCACCCCGCCTCAGCCAACCCACACACAAACCACACAGATCTGCACTCTATTTTTTTGACCAAAGCTGTATCCTGAAAGGGGTGAGAGGATGGAGAGACGGAGGCGGGTGAGAGAGATAGAAATATATAAAAAATGCACCACTAGGACCATCCTCACCAATCAACCACCAGTGCTCCTCACAACCTAACCCACCTTCCACTCTCAGAGAAATGATGCCCCCACAGGTCCAGTGGGAAGTTCAGAATCCATCCAGGCTTTGGGATCACTCTCTGGTGACGTGCCTTGGTGTTGGCTGACTCCCTGGATATCTCTGATGTTTCTCCCTGACCTGCCATGTGCTTCTCTTTCCACTGCCCACACCTATTTCTTACCTTTGACATTGGTTTTTCTACTCTCTGTCCAACAATAGTTTACCAATTCTCTCCTGTCTTCTGGGAACACATAGACCTTTTGAGATTTGTTAGAAATTGCATTTCCTTTTTGTCTTAATACTAAAAGGAATGTAGTCTAAGATAAAACAACAGTGACAGTATGTCTCCTCCATGCATCAATTTACTCTCTTTAATTTAGACCAGGTAAAGAAAGACAAAGGGCTGACTTTCCAGTGGTTGCCAACTCTGGTCATGCGCAATGATCCCCTGAAGTGTGTGGTGAGAACATCAAAGGCTGTTTGAAACCACTTCATGTTCAATGATTCAATGAACCCACTCCATGTTCATTGACTCAAAACTCTGGAGCTGGGACCCAAGAAGCACAGGTATCTTTGTAAAGCTCCAAAGATTATTCTGCTACCCAGACACTATTGAGCACCATATTCTACAAAAAGCACTAAAAGAGCATTTCTCTCTCATTCAGAGGAAAAGCAGATTCTGTGCAAATTAATCCGAGAGCAGCAGGCTCCTAGGTTGGCAGAAACCTGAGGCAGGACACACGGGATACGAAGAGCTGGGCAGACTCCAGGAGGGGTTGATCTTTATGAGGAATAAAACCTCCTTAAATAAACTAGAACAGAGGCACAAGTCTATCACATTACACAGAAACACAAGTAAGTCCTGCTTCAGTGGGAGCTGACATGGCTTTTTCTAAACTAAACATCAATAAGTATTTAAAGAATATTGATTTAAGGGGTCCTCTATTAGTTTGCTAAGGCTGCCATAACAAAGTACAACAAACTTGATGGCTTAAACAACAGAAATGGATTATCTTACAATTTTGGGGGCTAGATGTTTGAAATCAGAGGGTCGACAGGGTTGGTTCCTTCTGAGGGCTTTGCGGGAAAGATCTGGTCCAGATCTCTTTACTAGCTTCTGGTAGCCTCAGATGTTCCTTGGCATGTAGATGACCATCTTCTGCCTGTGTCTCTTCACCTGACCGTCTCCCTGGCTTCATGTCTGTCTCTGTGTGCAAATGTCCCCTTTTTATAAGAACACCAGACATATTGAATTAGGGCTCCATCCTACTGCAGTATGACCTCATCTTACCTAATTAATCTGCACTGACCCTATTTCCAAATAAGGTCACGTTCTGCCGTATTGGGGGTTTGTTAGGGGAGGTCATCAAGAAGATGTGACTACTGGTTGACCCAAGAGCTGGCAATTGGAGACTCTCCCACCACCTTCCTTGCTCTTGGAATGTTCATTCCACTCATTCTCCCCATTCCCAGAAGCTGCCCTGAGGCTACAGTCTTGAAATAGAAATGTGATGGTGTGACTATCTGGATGCTATACAAAACTGAATCCAGTTAAGGCCCCCACATCAACTTGTAAGATTTGGCTTGCAGGTGCAGAAAACTACTGGTCTTGCAGCCACTATGACAAGCCTTGTTAGTAAGTTCCCTTGCTCATTAAAACTGCTACCTACCAATCTGGAGTGGTCTGTCTCTTTCTTCCATCTCTCCCTGCCTTCCAAGTACAAGGGCCAATTTCAAATTACACCTGGAAAGTGCCCAAGAAAGTTGTAAACCAACAGAGATAGGACTTCAACATATGAATTCTGTGAAGGTACAACTCAACCCATAAAAGTGTTCATGGTTTTAGCCAGCACATGGGTGCCTACATGGGTTGGTATGGCTTTGGAATGAGAAGGAGGATAGGAATTTGGAGTTTCAGGGAAAGGTGATGGGATGGGTTCAAGAGGGTGGGGTGGTTGGAGATTCAGGAAGGACAGAAGAGAATGAGGAGACAGGGAAAAGGGATGTTGGTGAGGGAAATATCCAAGAAGATGAAGGGGAGTTGTATGACTGCACCTTCCCGCCACTCATTTCCCTGTATACCATTAGCACTGCCCAGGATGGGAGTGAGAACCTGCTAAGCCATGGAAGAGTCTGCAGAAACAATGGAAAAAAGAAGAAAAGACACAGGCTATTCCCAGTTCCAACAGGGGTACAACATGGAACAACTGCTCTTAACAACAATTCACCTCTCAGGGACAGCAGAAAGTCCCTGAATTTTGCTTTTACTATCATGATATTTGGATTATTTAATTTTTGAAAAAGTAAAAGGAGTTTTAAAATATTAATGAAATAATAAGAAGCTATTTGCTTTTTAATATTCTTTTACATCGGTAAATTTACTATTAAGAAGAAAGCCAATAAATCCACTTTAATCAGACATTTTTCAAGGTCTGGATGAAAAGTACATGTTGCATAATTACAGCCATGGCTGGTTTACCCAAGAAAAGGGGTGCTATTTAATACTAGTTCTATTTTACTTTGTCTCCAACTAGCACATTTTTTTTTTTCTGAAAAGCTCAAATAACTGTCACATGTTATCTCTTTCAAGTTTTATAGGTCCCCAGAAAGGTCAAGCTGCTTGCCTCACTCAGGCAGTTTCTAGCAAAGCTACAATTCAAACACATTGGGTGTCTCGTGTTACTTAAACAGAGATTTTATTTCTTTGCTATGTTTGTATAAGAGGATGGAAAAATCTGAGATGCAAATTAAAATTCTTAGCAATTTAGGTCTTAGTTTCCATAAGCCAATTAAGACAATATAAATCTAACTATTTGGAAAGACAGAAATGTCATTATATAATGGAGTGGATAAAAAATATACAGTTAGGGGAAAAACTGAGACGTTATCAACAAATGCATATAAGATGGCTTGTTCTCAGCTATTCCTCTTATTCTCTGATCTGCTTTTGTACCACCATCCTCTTGTTGCCTGAATGGCTCACCTCCAAGTAATTAACTCATCACCATGGTGCTTCTATGAAGGATACTGAGGACGCTTACTGGTCTAGTGCTGAATTTAAGTCTTCTAGCCAGGCAGAGCCTAGCTATACAAAATATTTTCCTTTTATGAATATGTATTCATATTTGATACAGTCGTGTTATTTACTGAGTTTTGTATTTTTGCACATCTCATGGTGTTCATTTATCAGAAGAAATATTTGGCACTTAAAAAAACACAATTGTCTTCCTTAAAAGAAGAATTAAAATGATTAATTTTGGACATTTTCTGTGATTATTATTTGAGTGTGGTAAGTCCCTAAATTTCTTGATAAATATTTTAAATTTTTAAAGCTAAAACTCACTTTTACATTGCAAAAGGTTTGTTTACAAATATCTCAGTAGCTCATGTCTGGGGAAGTGTCTTTCCTTTGAAAATTCATTTAATGGTGCTCTGTGCTATGCGTTTGGTTAGTCCCAAGTACTAACCAATCAGTCCCAAGTACTGATTTCTCCTTCAGTAGGTGAATTAATTCATGTCCGGATTTTGTAAACATGTTTTAAAATCCACTTACATTTTCTTTACAGGACGTTTCTAACTTGAGCACAAGATTTATCTGCTTTGTGGCCACCTCTACATATGGAAAATAATTTTCAGCTGAGAACTTGTGGTTTCAAAGTTGATAAACTTGGTTCAATAATATCCTGTGTCAAATGTCAGAGTAGAACAAACCTTTAATATCACGAGTAATATCTAGACTGAGGAAATAGTAGATTGAATGTTGAATCATTAGGTAGCAAACTTTGCTTTTGATACTACACATTTCACTCATTTGGAAGGTTAAAAATAGTATTTTTAACTGAAAAAGTCTAATGTAAAATATCAGATGTAATATAGATCATCAAAGATAAGGTTTGTGCACATGCATATTTTCATTAAAAATTTGGTGTTTTAGTTGAAACTATCTAAAGTTATCATTTCTTAGGGTAATAAGAAAGCTCTGCTTTTCATGCTATGCATGCTCAAATACCAAACACCTGTACAAGGCAAGAGTTACTTTACACTTGAAAACTCTACAGGGAATCAAGCTGTTAAATAGTTCCAACCTAGATCTTGGTAACAAAAAAAACAGGGAAGGAATCCACAGCAGTTCACAATGATAATATTACTTGGAGAATGTGTCTCACTCTTAATATGAGTTTCTCCAAAACATTTTGAGTTAATTTCTTAATGAGTTAGTATCATGAACTGAGCACTGCCCTGGGTATCTGTTTAATTTTTCTAATTTTCTACTTGTTTTAGCAATGGCGTATTCAGTACCACTAATCTATACTTTATTTTATGAGATCTCACTCCACTTATTCTGTGATTTTTGCTGGTCTCTGATTTTGTTCCAAATGCCCAATGTATACTGTAGTGAGCACATCATTTTAAACATGGGTTCCATCTAGCAACATCTAAGAACAGAAGGTGACCAAGTCATGTATTTTCCTTATTAAAAAATGGGAAATGAAGTCATGATGTTTTTCCCATCTCTGTCCGCTGAAAAGGCCTAGAAGCAATGTTCAACTTACTGAAATGAGAACTAGCACTCTCAATATCTACTATAAGGAACCAGGGCTCCTTGGAGGAAAAAAAAAAGGCAGATTCCAGTTCTGAGTCAGGAAACACACAAGATAAACCTAGAATATCTTGTCACATCAGAAAGGAAACAACCAAAGAATGTTGGAGACAAACTGAAAAGTTTCCTATTAGTTAAAGATGGGCCAATTTAAGCATCAAAAATAATACAAACTTTGAAATACATCATGTTAGAACCCATGATATACACATAATAATATACATATTTTAATAGTCAGTGGTCACCTTCGGAGACTGCTAGAACACTAATTCATTAATATTAAAAATGATAAATAAAAGGATAGAAGCAAACATTTATTCTGCCTCTCCTGTATAAACTGAATGCCAGCTAATACAGGCAAAAGGAATAATATAATTAAAATATCACCCATTCTAATCCCTAATGAACTATTGGTTTAGTTCTCGCTAAAAGTTCTTAGGTAAAAACCTGGTGGGGAGCATTATAATGCATGAATCAGTCCAACAACACCTAAACCTACAAATCAATCTTAACATCACAAAGGGAGAGGCAACCAGGCATCATTGCCTCCCGATATAATGCAACAGGAAGTATATAGCACCATCTATGAACCTAAATCACAAATCCAAAATGTGGGCAGTTATACAGGACAAATGACCTACAAGGAGAACTTGTAGAGATTAAAATAAAATGCAATGTGTGGACCTTGTTTGGATCCTGAGTCAAACAAACCAACTGTAAAAGGACACTCAGGAGACAATTGGGAAATTTGAACACTGAGTGGCTATTAGATTATATTAAGTATAATAGATATTAGAGAAATTAAGGTTATGTTTTAATATGTTGATTTTTAGGGAAAATATCATCATGGTTATATTAAATAAAAGAGAGCCTCTGTCTTAATAAAGATACATACTGATGTATTAATGGAAGAAATGATATATCATTTATAAATAATGATAAAATAATAAAATAATCTAGTTAGGTTTTGAGAGTGTGAAGTCAGTTGTTAGATAACATGGGAGGTTATTATACTGCTTTCTCTCTTTTACTAAATATGTTTGAAAATTTCCATAATAAAAAGTTTTGAAGATGGACAAAATATGGATTCATTCACTCCTTCTTTAGACAAATATTTAGGTGTGCCCCATGTGTAGGTTCTAAACCAGATG
This sequence comes from Rhinolophus hipposideros, assembly GCF_964194185.1. Taxonomy (NCBI): domain Eukaryota; kingdom Metazoa; phylum Chordata; class Mammalia; order Chiroptera; family Rhinolophidae; genus Rhinolophus; species Rhinolophus hipposideros. The sequence continues at coordinate 62,012,250 of NC_138051.1, forward strand.
CTAGGCATACCAACAAGATAAAAGCTCTTGGCATATTCCCTCTTCTTAGGCAGCTCACATTTATTTTTGGTAGGAAGAGAAGAATGCTAAATAAGGTGGTTAAAGCAGATAACATTGAAGTCCTAGACGGACACAGACCAAGCTAGTAATTATGATGGGGGATGGCTTACGTGGGTTGGGAAATGTTTTGTAAGAGAGAGAACGGTTGAACTGGACCTTGAGAGAGCAGTAATATCTGAACAATCAAATCCTGTTTGAGACAGTTGAGAGGCCATTCCAGGACGTTTCTTTCTTCCTTTCTTTTTTTCTTCCTTCCTTCCTTCCCTCTTTCCTTCCTTCCTTCCTTGCTTTCTTTTTTTTATTATTAACATACAATAAAATTCATTATTTTTGATGTTCAGTTCTATGAAATTTGACAAATGTATAAAATTATGCAACTACCATAACAATCAAGATACAGAACAGTTTTATCACCTCAAAAAAAGCCCCCTTCTACCCTTTGTAGCCAAGTGCTCTCGAATAATTAATCACTGACCAGCACTGATCCGTTTACATCACAATCATTTTGCTTTTAGCATAATGTCACACAAATGGAATCATACAGTATGTAGCCTTTTCAGTCTGGTTTCTTTCACTTAGAATTGAAATTCATCCACATTGTTGAGAATATCAACAATTCATTCCCTTTTATTGCTGAATAATATTTCATCATATGGATGTACCACAGTTTGTTTATTCATACCCCAGTTGTCAGACATTTGAGTTATTTCCAGTTTGGGGCCATTATAAATAAAGTGATATAAACATTCATCTATAGGTTTTGGTGTGAACATAGGTTTTCATTTCACTTAGGTAAATACGTAGGAGTAAAACTGCTAGGTTGTGTTCTAAGTACATGTTTAACATTAAAAGAAGCTGCCAAACTACTTTCCAAAGTGACTGGCTATTTTGCATTCCAAATATCTATGTATGAGAGTTGCTCTGCATTCTTGCCAGCATCAGTATACAGTTTTGTTTATTTTAGCCATTCTGACAGGTGAGTACTGGTATCTCTGTGATTTTAATTTGCATTTCCCCAAGGATGAATGATGTTGAGGCAGGCAGATTGTTGATACTATTACCACTTTTCTCTTGCTAGTTCCCTTTGGAAGGTCTACGTTAGCTATTCCTCAAGCATTCAACTCCCTTCCACTCTCCATCTACTCACCTATTTCTCCAAGAACATATAGTATGAAGGTCAAATATGAAGGCCTTAACTTTCCTCCCTTATACTTCCAAACTTAAAACATTTTTTTATCCCCAAATCTTTTTCAGAGAGGGTGCTGTCTCTTCCTACCAAGGCCACAGTCTGTCCTCTTCTGTGCCTGGACCCTTTCCAGCTCCCATTTCTAGGAGTCTCAATACTAACAACTTCTTTTCTGTCAGGATCTCTGCTCTCTCCTAGTTCCTTCAATGTGGCTCATTCCCTCTGGGAAAGGCCTTTTCCCCCTTTATATCAGTGATTCTCAAACTTTTGCACACATCAGAATCACTTGTTAAAACCAATTACTGCCCCCTCCCCTTCCTGATTTAGCAGGTCTGGGGTGGGGAAGAGAATCTGCACCTCTAACAAGTTTGAAGGTGATGTAATGCTGCTGGTCAGGGGACCAGCCTGGGGAACCCTGCTCAATAGTGAATAATGAGGTGAGAATCTCAGGACACCAAGAGAAAATTCCAAGGGTTTTCCTTCTGTCCCTTTTAGCGCTACCTTAGACAATGCTAACTTCAGCTCTCTGCCAACAAGATGAGAGTATTTTGGTTGCCTGCGTCATAGACACAGATGACTTTGCCTGTGACACAGTCCAATTCCAAGAGTGAAACCATGTGAGAGTCCTTCTCACACTTCGTTTCCTTCCATGGCCACATTCAACCATAACCCTATCAATTCATTTAAGGCCAACTCAATGGGCAGGCTCTCTCTAAATTATATAAAGTCAGGAAAAAGCAACATATCTCATAGGCATTTCTCAAGCATCTGGTTTTCTCTCCTCATTACAATATGCATAATTTGTCTTCTGGGAAAGATGCACACAGATTTGTGTGTAGCATACTTAAAAAAAAAAAATCAATGGTCACAATTTGCTCATTTCATTCATTTTCCAAAAGGAAGGAGAAAATAATTCATTTCATTGTGAATATTAAGGGAGCTTGCTGCTATCAAGGAATATTTAGGCGAGGATCTCCCAAAATCAACACGCTCAAAAGTTAGAAGGTTTCTCCAACCCCACCCCAATATTAAGGGGAAAAGACACAACTATTTTATATGTAGATTGCTGTCATTACTGACATTTAAATTTTGTAAATGCCATAGATATTTTTCTAGGGGAAAAATTGTTGTTCTGTCAATAGTTTAGCTATGGTGAGGCCCTTTCCTGGGAATAATGCATTTGTTTTTCTTTGACTTTAGTGGAAAATAACCTTGGCTATATCTCATAGGACCAAAAACTCAGAAGGTACTGGGAGGTCTCTTAGGTTTGGGATTAGGGCAGAGTGCTATGATTTGCCGTACCCACTGGATGTTAGTGAATCATCTTTCTCATGGCTGACATCAGTATACATCCATGACTCATTACTGGGAACACACCCAACTGCTCTGAGATTGATGCCACTGAATAGACCAGAGTGTCCCATGAAGGCTGCTCTGCATCATGACCTCCAGGGGGTTTCTGCAAGGGAGATCTGGCAATCAAATTTGGCTGAAAGCCAACCTGGCAATGGTAAAAGTACTGGTCTGCAAGACTAGTGTTTATCCATCAAGATGTTGTGGACTGGGATGTGGGAAAATAGGATTAAGGCATTTGGTATTAATCAAGGTTAAATCATCAGAGTGTCTTTGAATCAGAAGAGAATGGGGAGTTCCCTAATTAGACCTCATTAAAGCAGGGACTTCACTTCTCAGATTCCTAAAAGGTGGTTATCTAATCTGAATATCACCAAACCAAGAGTACAAGTAATATGCAATGAATTCTTTTCATTCCCTTAACCATGTTAAGAAATGTATTTTGTAGACAAAACAATAACATCCAGTTTCCTAAGTGTGAACTAAAGAAAATCGCCCCATTACAAAGTTTGATGCCCCCATAAAATGTCTGTCTAATCTTTGCTGGGCCCTAAATATTATATCTTCTTGGAGCCTCCTGAGAGCCTCTTAACTCTCCTATTCTGCACAAAAACTATTGCAAACCTCATTACTTTTCTTTTTTTTTGTTGTTTTTAGTGTTTTGTTTTTTTTAAATTAGATTCAGGTGCACAAGACAAAGTAATACTTAGAGGTTTATCATTTATATCCCTCACACTGTGTGAACTCCCCTCCCCCCATCCACTATCCCTCTGACATCGCACAGAGCCATTACATTTCCACTGTCTCTATTCCTAATGCTGTACTCCGCTTCTTGTAAGTATATACATACATACATATATATATATATATATATATATATATATATACATATATATAGCTATATATGGAAAATTATAGTTGGCATTTATTATTGTTCAGCTTCAGGTGTACAGTGCAGTGATCAGGCATCTACATCATCCCTGAGGTGCTCTCCCAAATGGGACACATGTCCATCGGATACCCTACAAAATTTTTACAACATTATTGATTACGTTCCCCATATTAATTTTCAAAACCCCATGGCCATCTTGTGGTTACCAACTGTTTTCTAATCCCCTCACTTTCCCCCTTAGCCCCACCTACCCGCCCATCTAGCAACCCTCAGTTTTTACTCTTTGTCTCTAAAATTGTTTCTGATTGGTTCATTCACTTATTCTTTTTTTAAAATTCTGCATATAAGTGAGATCACATGGTATTTGTCTTTCTCTGTCTGACTTAGTTCACTTAACATAATGATCTTTAGGTCCATCCATGTTGTTGCAAATGGTAAGATTTTTTTTCTTCTTTATGGCTGCGTAATACTCCATTGTATAAATGTACCACAGTTTCTTAATCCAGTCATCTACCAATGGGCATTTCAGTTGTTTCCATGTCTTGGCTATTGTGTATAGTGCTGCAATAAACATAGGAGTGCATATAGGTTTTTGAATTGGAGTTTTGGATTTCTCCAGATAGATACCTAGCAGTGGAATTGCTGGATCATAAGGTAGTTCCATATTCAGATTTTTGAGATACCTCCATACTGTTTTCCATAGTGGCTGCACCAATCTGCAATCCCACCAATTGTATACGTTTGAACTTCCTCATAATAAAACATTTTTAAAATCATAAACCCTGTAGTGGATGTTTATTTTTGACGATGACAGACTAACTGGTACCTGTGGTAAACAACTATAAAATTGTACAAATTACATGAAAGAATGTTTTGCAAATGTTGGAGAACAGGCAGTGCTGGATTGCGATCACTGATGAAAAGGAAACAATGAAGTGGGTCCCACATCATTCTGGTTTCCTGACAGTAGATACTCTCCCCAATCATGATGCAAGGAGGGAGAACCCAAGCAGAGGCTGGCAGTCTCACCGAGCTGAGGATACATCATTTAAAGTTCAAAGTTGTTGAACTGAATGGAATTTTCTCAGAAAGGAGAGAGCTTCAAGAGAAGATATTCGAAAAATCTGCATGAAGTTCCCCTCTCGTCTTCAGCTGAACTCTGTACCGCGGATGCACAGACTGAGACTCCTTAAGGCCAGGCGGAAAACCGTTACAGAGATCCTTAGCTTGTACAGGGCCGGGACATACCAGAGTTCTAACCAGTCAGAGGTGCGAGGGCTCATCGACCCTGGTACTCATTGTTCGGTTATATCCAAGCAAGGCCACACCTTAGGCCAATGGATACTCTAGCTCTGAAATAAAGACTAGACCTGCCCTCACCCAGTTTAAAAACAAGATTCAAACATATCATGTCAATCCACAAGTAAATCAACTGCCGCCAGAACAAAATTCAACACCACCTCAAAGAAGGCAACAAAATCCAGACCTCAACGAAGTGCTATACACAATGCAGCATAAAATTAAAAAGTACAAGGTAAATAAAGAAGAAACATGACCCACGACAAGGAGAAAAATCAGACAATACAAATGGACACAGGAACAACAAAAATGATGAAACTAGCAGACAAGAACTTTAAAAATTGCTTTTATAGCTATGCTCAAGGAATTAAAAGAAAATATGAAGATAGTGAAAGGAGAGTTGGAGGAATCTTAATAAAGAAGTGGAATCTTAAAAATAACCAAATGAAAATTACAGAGCTAAAATGCAATATTGGAGATTAAAAATTCACTGGTTAAGCTAACAGCAATACTAACTGCTAACTACAAAAAAAAAAAAAGAGAGTGAACCTGAAAAGATGGCAATAGAAACTATCCCTTTTCCCCCTAAAGGGAAAAAAATGGTGAAAAAGAAAAAAACAGGGGCAGGAAACCTCATTGATTGCCGATGAGAATACAAATGGTACAGCCACTTTGGAAAACAGTTTGGAATTTTCTTCCAAAACTAAATGCATTCTTACCATATAACCCTGCAATTGTGCTCTTTAGTATTTACCCAAATGAGTGGAAAATGTATGTCCTCACAAAAACCTGTGCAAGGATGTTTATAGCAGCTTTATTTATAATTGCCAAAACTTGGAAGCAGCTAAGATGTTCTTCAGTAGGTGAATGAAACAAACTGTGGTACCTCCAGATCATGGTATTTAGTGATAACAAGAAATGAGCCATCACACCCTAAAAAGACATGAGGAATCTTAAACGCATATTTTTAAGTGAAAGAAGCCAATGTGAAAAGACTACATACTGTATGATTCCAATTATATTACATTCTGGAAAAGGCAAAACTATGAAGACAGTAAAAAGATCAGTGGTGTTCAGGGGGTTGGGAAGAAGGAGGGATGAATAAGCAGAGCACAAATGATTTTTAGGGCAGTGAAACTAGTCTGTATGAAACTAAATGGTGGATATATGTCATCATACGTTTGTCAAAATCAATGGATTGTACAAGGCAAAAAGTGAACCTTAGTAAAAACTAGACTTTCGTTAATATAAAGTATCAAAGTTGGCTGATTAATTATAACAAATGTACCACTCAAATGCAAGATGATAATAATACTTTGAACTGTACACTCTGTGCTTTCCAATTTTTCTATAAACGTACGACTGCTAAACATTGTCTACTAATTTCAAAAAATGAACCAGGGCTCAATGACCTTTGGGACAATATTGAGTGATGAAGCATATGCATAATTTGGAATTCTAGGAAGAGAAAAAAAATATTTGGAGACATAATGCCTAAAATTTTTTCAAATTTGATGGAAAATATCAACACACAGGTCTAAGAAGTTCAGCAAACACCAAGAAGGATAATCATAAAGAAAACCACTCCAAGACACATTGTAATCACACTGCGGAAAACCAACGATAAGAAAAAAATCTTTAAAACAGCCAGACAGAAAGACACATTATATATAGGAGAACTGTGATAAGAATAATGCTGACATCACCAAAAGCAATGCAAGTCAGGAAACAATGACACGACATTTAAAATTTTCTGGAGGGGAAAGGGAATGCAATCAATTAACCTCTATCAACATGTAATTGCACATCCAGCAAATATGCTCTTCAGAAATGAAGGTGAAATAGACATTTATTTATCAACAAACCTACACGCAAGAAATGTTAAAGGAAGTTCAGAATTAAGGAAAATGATACCAGATAGAAACTTAGTTTCATACAAAGGAATAAAGAGTCCATGAAATGTTAATACGTATATAATATGGAAAATCTATTTTGATTCTAAAATCATAATATATATTTGAAAAATCCAAATATACATGTTTTAGGCAGTCAGTAGGTCAATAGCTACTGTATCTTTCCAAGTGTGTGGTTGAAAAAAATCACAGCATTCATTAGATTGTATGTACAAAAATTGGTCATGAAATATTAATATATAGCATTTAACGAATGCAGCCTCTATTATCCCATGTTTTTCTTTTTCTTATTCCTTTGGCTAACTTATTAGAATATCACATTAAAATAAAGCATAATAAGTTCATGTTAGGATTTTAATAATATTTTGATAGTAATTTCTTCTCTTTTTATAATCTTAGTCTTTCTCTTTACCTATTATGTCATTCTCCCCTCCCTAGTCAACCTGCTAATTTCACTCTTCCTCATATGTACTGTCAACCCAATTATTAAAAGCAGATGTAAGAAAAGCAGTATTAAAGAAAATCTAGAAAGGAGAAGCATTCACATTTCTATAATTTGGGTTACAGGCAAATGTATTTTTTATTGTTGTAATATCACTGTACATGTAAGTTTATATCTCACATTTTTACTTGAAATGATATAATTTTTATACATCTGTATAATATTCCATGCTCTAACTTCTATTATTCACTCTTCAAGAGCTTTATTTCAGTTTGGACATTTTAGCTAGAGTCGGAGGTTTTAATTGATAACTCTGTGTTCACATGTGTTTGGTTTTATTTATGCTTGTGTGAATTGTCTGTTTCTGATCTGAGGCTGCTTCTTGTAATATCTCATTTGCAACTGAATAATCATTCACGTCATAGGTTTATTTTTACAAGTTTCCCCCTTTTCTCCCATTTCTACCTCTTGTATCCCACCCCCAAAATCTCATCTATCCTTCAGGGTCCAATTTAAATCTTACTCTCTTTATTCAACTTCATCTGCATTTCTCTGATCCTCTGTATTACATATAGTGATGTTCATTAATACATAGGTGTGTTGACTTAAAATGAAATGGAATCTGGGGCTAGTCATTTATAACTAATACAAATTAGTTTAACAATTTTTTTTGAAAGTTGTGAAGGTTTGGGAAAATCTTAATTTCACCAATTAAATTAACTATTTCCCTTTTCATGTATGCAAAAGAATATTATATGTAAAAAATCTAAGTGTACTACCGTGTTTCCCTGAAAATAAGACCTAGCCAGACCATCAACTGTAATGGGTCTTTTGGAACAAAAATTAATATAAGACCCAGTCTTATTTTAATATAATATAAGACTAGATATAATAAATATAATATAATAAATATAGTATAATAAATATAATATAATAAATATAATATAATAAATATAACATAATAAATATAACATAATATAATATAATATAATAATTTTGGGTCTGATATTAATTAACACGTTAACACATAAATAGAGAAAAATAAACAAATAAGAGACTGATGGAAGGTATGCAGTCCAGGTAAGGAAAGCAAAGAAAGGACACCTCCTAAGATCTGATGATAACAGATAGAGGTCACTTGTGGATTTGCTCACTATTGACAATTGTAAGCACACTAAAACATTTGGCTCCATACAGAATGCGACTTTGGAGGAAAAGTCAGTCCCCAGATCTCTCAGGCATTGGAAGCATCCTCATTTTCAATTAAAATTGTAGGCATATTCTGGAAATCCCGCAGTTTTCATTTCTCAGTGTACTTTAAAACATGCATGTGAAATGCCAGTTTCCTCCCTGGCAGTGCTGTCTCTGCCACTTCTGCCCAATCCCTCCTCTGCCTCCCTAGTTTCCATCTTCCCAGGTATGGGCATCCACCCTCCCCCTTCCAGACCTATTTGGCCCTGAGAAGGAGTGGGCAGCAGGCAGTCCTCCAGGAAGTGAGAGGTGGGTCAGGGTTTCCCCAACATTCCTCTTTGGAGCCCCCACAAATCAGTTGGGAGATGCTGGCTTTGAATTAAGAATTTCCATCACTGAAGAAAATTCATTTTAGAAAAATGTAATTATGGCATATTTGGAATTGGGATATACCGTATTTGCCGGCGTATAAGACGATTTTTTGGCCCCGAAAAATATGCCTCCAAGTGGGGGGGTCGTCTTATACGCCAGGTACACTTCAGATAGACTGCCCATAGTGCTTGCCCCGTGCCATAGTGGCCTCCCGATGCCCGCCCACTTCATTCCACATACTGTTCAGGCATCAGCAGCGCTGCTGGGTGTATGCTCGGCTGTTATGCGATTTTGCTGTTATGCGATTTTACCACACTCGCAAAATTGCACACAGCCGAGCATACACCCAGTATGATAGCGCAAAATCGCGAATCGCGATACCATACTGGGTGTATGGTCGGGTGTATGGTCGGCTGTGTGCGATTTTGCGAGTGTGGTAAATTCGGGTTACCGTATATTTCTTTACATATGCATTGAAGATTCGCAATTTTGCGCTATCATGGTGCCTGTTAGAATGTTGAAGAGCTTGCACTTGCGCACTAGTGAGGTCCCAGGGAGATGCTGATGCAAGGGTGGACCAGACTGCTATAGTGACAGGGCGGGCAAACAGGGAGCAGGGACCAATCAAATCAGGCTTTGTATACAGCCAACAGCCAACCACAATACTGCACCATTGTACAGTACAGCATAGAAAATGTCGACCAGTCAAACCCCTATCATCCCTATCATGGCACCAGCCAAAAGAAAGAAGTATGATGCAAATTTTAAACTGAAAGTTATTTGGTGTGTGGAAGGTGTGCGGAAGAGGGGGTAGTCTTATACGGCGAGTATATAACAAACTCTGTATTTTGAGTGGAAATGTTAGGGGGTCGTCTTATACGCCCAGTCGTCTTATACGCCGGCAAATACGGTATTGTATATTTACAAACAGATGAGGTTATTAAATATTATGAGAGAAAGGGAAATTTAGAATACCAGTTAATTCACTATATTCCCTTTTCAGTGAAAGTAGATCTCTACTGAGGATGATGTTATTTGAATAGTACTGAGCAAAAAACAAACAAAAAATCTCCCACATATGCAGTCTGACAATTAAGTTTGCGAACTCATTCTAGAAAAAGTGCTACATACCTCATTGTTGAATATTACTATGGTCACCTTTGAAGTACTCCCCTTGGGAAGCTATGCACCCGTGCCAGCACCTAGTCCACCCTTCAAAGCAATTTTGGAACTCTTTTTCTGGAATGGCCATCAGAGCTGTCGTTGTATTACCCTTGATGTCCTGAATGTCATCAAAATGTCTTCCTCCCAATATTTCCTTTACCTTCAGGTAAAGAAAGAAGTCATTGGGAGCCAGATCAGGTGAGTAGGGACAGTGTTCCAATACAGTTATTTGTTTACTGACTAAAAACTCCCTCACAGACAGTGCCGTGTGAGCTGGTGCATTGTCGTGATGCAGGAGCCATGAATTGTTGGCGAAAAGTTCAGGTCATTTTTGTCTAACTTTTTCACGCAGGCCTTTTAGCACTTACAATAGGAAACTTGGTTAACTGTTCAGTTGGTACAAATTCATAATGAATAATTCCTCTGACATCAAAAAAGTTTAGCAACATCATTTTGACTCTTGATTTGAACTAATGGAATTTTTTGGTTGTGGAGAATTGACTGACTTCCATTGTGTACTTTGATGCTTTGTTTCACGGTCGTATTGGTACACCCATGTTTCATCATAACCTGGCTCAAAACATCATTTTGCCTCTCCAAAAGGTCTTGGCAAACTTCGACTCTCCTTTCCTTTTGTTCATCGACTCTCCATTGCTTTTGTTCATCGGTGAGCTCCTTCAGGACCATTTGTGTATATACCTTTCTCATGACAAGATTTTCAGTTAAGATTTTCCTAACTGTTTCTCTATCATTGCTTACTTGGTCTGCTATCTATACTTCTCACAATCAACCAACGATTTTGATGCACAATTCGGTGAATTTTTGCAATGTTTTTGTCAGTTCTGCTCGTTACTGGATGCCCTGACCTCTCTTCACCAGTAACATGTTCTCTCCCTTCAGAAAAATGTTTAATCCATTTGCCGTTTTCTTCATGGCATTATCCCCATAAACTTGGACTAACATCTCCCTGATTTCACTTCTACTCTTGCCAAGTTTAACAATAATTTTTTTTTTAAGTTTAACAAGAAATTTAATGTTTGTTCGTTGTTCTAATTCAAGCTCAGACATTCTAGCGATGGCACACATAAACACGCAACAATAATGAATGCTACTCAGCAAGACACCTCCACACATCGACACGACACAGCTGTGGGACACTGATATACCAAAGTTATGAAACCTTACTGAGCTGTTTGTACAGTGCTGTCAATGTAAGCACACGGTAGCAAGTTCGCAAACTTAATTGTCAGACCTCATATGTTTTCCTATATTTGTTATAATTGTCTTCAGTTTAAGCAGCAACATGGGTTAAGTAAGATTTTGTGGGTTAAGTTGGGAAGTTAATCATTCTGCTTAGAATATTTCCTGGAAATTTTATTTTAAAATTCCAGAGAAGTGAACTACCGACTAATTGGCGAGTGAACTACCGACTAATTGGCAAGCATTCTTCTAATTCCCACCCAATGAAAGATGTTGAAGAAAACATATAGCACCGCATCACTTCTCAAGAAACTTACTTCTGTGCCGAAAAGGACAAAATGGAACTTTTTTCCTAAGTATTTTTAAAATGAGATTGTTTATTTGCCCTGGGTGTTTTAAATGGAGGCTTCCTGGATTTAAGTGAATCATGTCTCTGAGCAGCCAATGTGTGCTGGAGGCATGAAATATGGATAGATGAGAAACATTAAGTATGATCCTAGCCAAAGTAACAATTTAAAAAAGTTGTTGTTTTCAGGCATACAAAAATATTGATGGAAAATAAAATAAAGACCTAGCTTAAAAAATAAAATAGGTACTCCTGAATCTCCTGCAAGCCCTCTTTGCTCCCCTTTCCTTCTCTCCATCTTCAAAATTAATCACCATTCAGAATTAGGTGTCTGTCCATCATCCCCATTCCTGTTTCTAAAATTCTGTAACACATGTGTGTGTCCATAGACATTGCACGGCATTGCTTTCATGGTTTTAAACTTTACACAAATGGTGTTATACGGTACATATTCTCCTGTGACTTCTCTTTTTCTCCTTCACATTTCTGTACAATTTAGCCATCTGAATACTTTCATTGTACTGCTGTTACTATTACTATTCCTACTACTATTGCTGTTGCCATTAAAAGATTTTATTTTGTGTTAGACATATGTTGTGTTAGACATATGTTAGACACATGTTGTGTCCTAGCTATTTTACAGTAAAGACTCACTTTATCCACAAAAAAATATTTTCTTCTCAGATAGGTACTGTTGCACTCATCATCATGAGGTAAAGAAACAAATATACAGAGGGTTAAGCTCTAATTCACATGGCTAATAAATGAGTATGAAGACACCACCATTTATTTATCCACTGTCCTATTAATAGACATCAATGTGATTGCCATTTGTTAAACAATACTCTTTGTCATATGGACACACTTAGCTACAAAAGAGGCTGGGAAGTATAGTTTTTATTTTGAGTAATCATGTGTCTAGCTAAAAAATGGGTAATTTTTTTCAACTTAGAAAAAAACAAGAATGAATATTTGTAGACAATTTACACTTATTTCCAGAGCTGTCTTGATTTCAACATGCTCCAGGAGATAGGCTGATACCTTAGTGTGTGCTCTCCTGGTAAATTTAAGAGGCAAGAATGAAGGCAGACCCTAGAGCCTAGGGGGCCACAGATTAGAATTACCACGCCCACTAATCCCCTTCACCAGACAGTTGGGCCTCTCAGAAACCCCCACTTACCTCTTCTCCCCCAAGGCTGTTCTATTTAAACTTTTCTCCCGTATTATGTTCTCCTGGGCCTCCAGGAATAGAGGGGGAGGAGAGATAGTCAGTGGTTGGATATCTGCCTGCATCTGACTAGGTTCTATCCTTGTGCCCCATATACCAGGCAGCATTCCCCTTACCAAGCCCCAGGAGGTTTTACTCAAATTTTCCCTTTATTTATTTTTGTCAGTTCCATACACTTCCCTCTCCCTTTGAGTCATCTCCAGAAATAGGTGTGGAGGAGCGGCCTGCAGCCCACGATAGCACTTACCAAGAACTAGAAGTACCTCATTAGTGTTTCAGTTTGGAGGTCCTAGAGGCACCAGAGAAGGCATTTTATGTCCCTCTGGGCAAAGAGGTGCATGATATCAGAGGTGTATCCCTTCCCAAAAGGAGATGAGACTTCAACCAGTGACTGAAAAGGGAGATATATACAAAAAGGATGCGAGCTGAGAGGCACAGTTTCCGAGGAGAGCAGCCAGGCTGCTTCTTCTGTAGGCCCAATGTTGTAGGGTAATTAATCACCATCACCATTTTGTGATGAGTTGGGAAGTCTCCAGAGCAGAGGAGAATTGTATCTCCCTTCCCAGCTATGGCCTAAGGAAACAGAGAGAAGCTTGGCACATGACCAAGCCCAGAGCGAGGAGGCCAGTGAGGGCAAGGCCAGCACACCCAAGGGTCAGGACACTGTGCTGGTCCCTGGAATCTCTGGCCACCCCAGGGAGAAGGACAGGAAAAGAGGGACAGGCAGGATGCCAAACAGAGCAATTAGACAAAATAGAGCACTTAGACAAAAGTGATTATGTTTCAAACGTAATATTTTAAACAGAGATACTGAATTAAATTAAACTGGCAAGTTTTAAGTTTTCTACCATTAGCAAAGCCTGAATTGAGCCTAGCTATAGAGACTTAAAGAAAAGTGCCTCCCACCCCTGTCTGTTTTGCACACCCAAACTGAGGTAGTGAATTTCATGCCTGTAACAACCTTCTCTTTGATTTTTATCTTTTTTGTTTAGATAGATAGATAGATAGATAGATAGATAGATAGATAGATAGATAGATTTACCATTTAAACTTTCTCATTCTCTTTTGTTTAGTTTATTGGTCACTGAATTATTTCCTTTTTAAACTTTTCTGCCTTTTCCATTATATCTTCTATTTCAGTATTGATTCATCTTTACCTTCCCTTTTATTAAATATTTATTAAAATGTCATCTACTTATGTTTTTAGAGTTACATGTATTTGTCATGAGTAGCAAATACCACATAGATCTGTAAGGTATTATCTTCAGTCCATCAATTCAACACTTTTAAAAAGAAAATAGTGTAAAAATATTTAAAATGGAAGACAAACCAGACAACTCAGGACAGATCTGTACGGCTTAACTAGAAAATAAAATAGTTTGACCTTTCTTTTTTATAGCTAAACTTAAATATCCAATATAAAATTTAACGTACAGCAGTATTACTTGATATTTGAAAGTTATTATATATAGATACGAGGTGATAAAAAATACAGTGACTATTTAAATTAAAAATTTTATTTCAGTAAAAGACAGATTAATATTAATCCCCCTCAAAAAACTCTCCCTCGCTTTGAATACACTTATCCCATTGTTCTTACCACTTTCTGAAGCAGTCCTGGAAGTCCTCTTTCATGAGTGTCTTTAGTTGCACTGTCGTGGCTGCCTCCATGTCCTGAATCATTTTGATTGGGAAGAGCCAGAAGTGGTAGGGTGCCAGATCTGGTGAATAAGGTGCATGAAGACACACCGTAATGTTTTTATTTGACAGAAATTGCCATATACCGGAAACGATGTGTGACATGGAGCGTGTCATGATGGAGGATGAAACCGTTTGCCCATTTCTCAGGCCAGTTGCTACGCACGTCTTTCTTAAATGCTCATAAAAACTCTCACAAAAGAGGACTTCCAGAACTGCTTCAGAAAGTGGCAAGAACAGGATAAGTGTGTTCAAAGCAGGGGGGAATGATTTGAGGGGAATTAATGGCAATGTGTCTTTTACTGCAATCAATTTTTTAAATTTAAACATTCACCTCAGATGTATTGCATTTTATAGAAAAAGATACTTGTTATGATTTAAAATTTACATAGTAGAGTCCTTTTAAATTTTATTTGCAAACTGCCCGACCGCTGAGGTCACAGTCAGCTGGGGAGTTAGTCAACCTCCTATGGCAAACAGAGTTTACAACTTTAAGTGAACAAACCCAATTTTCTACAGCACATATTAAAACAGATGTGTTATCAAGCATTCACCTCTCAACAGTTCTTGAAATTATCAATAAACTTTCAATATTAAAAGAAGTTCTTTGCCTTTTTAGTATACAGACTTAGATGAAACTGAAAATTTATGAGAAGAATCAGAGTAATTATAGACTCAATTTACATTTTATGGTGAATTATATTGTAAATATTCACTCACCATCTTTCGTACCTATATAAATACAGGTTAATTGTTAATCCACTGCTTTTAGTGTTTTCAATTTACAAAAGCATTTATATAAATGGCTTCCTAAAATTTTCCTACAACTTCCTGTTTCAAAACAATTTGTCCTCTTATGTTAACTTTTATTTTAAATCAAGGATGAATCAAAAACATTGAGGTGGATAATAATTTCTTTCCACAGATATAGTCTTGAAACAGTTTACTAACATAATATTAATTTCATTAGTTGTGTCTCTAATTTAAAGAGTAGATTATACAAGATTGTATATATTTTACCTTTTCTCTTTTATTATATGTGCATAATCCTATGGTTAAGAGTACTCAAACATTGATATTGTAATTCTACCATCTCTTATGTTCTTGAGAACCAGAAATTTGGGTGTTGACAAAAGGGAATACAGAGGTAGCAAAATGAAGAGATTAAGTAAAAACCCTAGAGTCCTGAATTTGAATCAAAAGTACCATTATGAACAGGAGATATTTTTTTCTTTCTATTATATATAAGATGTTTTAGGGTAATTTTAAGTCTTAAAGTTTCAGAAGTATAAATGTTAAAAATTTCCAAAGCATAGCATTTAAAATTCTAATTAAATGTATTTTATACTTACTGAGTTTTGTGAATTGGGAAGAGCCAAATTGCCATCTTTAATTAGGCTCTCTTGATGAAAGGACATAGTACCTCTGTAGCTTTGTTAAAGGGTTCGAACCTGAGACAGATCAAGGTCTGGATCCAGCTGCCAGTTTGCCGGAAATGCAGACAACATAGAGACATGTTAAGGTTCATTGCGAGCATAGTTCAGACTGAAAAACTATTCAACAGATAAACTGCCAGGGAAAAAAAAGGGGTGGGGGGCAGAAGGCAAATCTGTAGGTTATAAGAGACTTAAAAGAAATAAACTTCAAAACTGAACAAGTCTGAATTATAGTGACTAAGGATGTACACTTGAGTGATAAAATTGTAAGGAAAGACAAGTCATAATGATAAAGTCAAGATGGTGGTTACCAATGGTGAGAGGGAGGACACAGGGGCTCCTTGGGTGGCTGGAAAGTTCTGTCTTGACCTGCCGATTGGTTACAAAAATACTCATCTTACAATAATTCATTAAGTCATATTTTGTGTGGTTTTATGTATCTGTGTTTTACTTTATAATAAAAATAATATAGTAAGTATTAAAATAATTTAAAATAGAATTAAAAAAAGAAAAGGAAACCCATGTATAATATCTTATTGTTTATATTTTCACATGTTTCTAATTTTACTCATTTTTAGCTTTGAATTTTTTTTTTGGTTAATTTACATTTTAATTTACAGATAGTCAAATCTATTCTTTTCCGTTTAGAGTTCTACAGGTTTTGACAAATGCCTAGAATTGTGTGACCATAGCCAGAATCAAGATTCAGAACACTTCTTTTACCTCTTAAAATTCTCTTGTGATGCACTTCGCAGCCAATCCTCCCTTCCCTCAGTCCCTGGTAACCACTGATCTTTCTATTCCTATAATTTTGCCATTTCCAGAATGTAATATAAATAGAAAAACATAGTGGATAGCCTTTTGAATCTGGCTTCCTTCTCTATCATAATGCATTTGAGATTCACCCCTGCTGTTGCATGTATCAATAATCATTCCTCTTTATTTCTGAGTAGTTCATTCTATTTTCAATTGCTGAATAGAATGTTTATCCATTCAGCAGTTGGTAGACTTTGGTTTTTTTCAAGTTTTTGGCAATTATTAGTAAGTTTACTCCAAATATTTACATAGGCCTTCATGTGAACATATATTTTAATTTCTCTTGAGTAAATTTTAGCAGTTTTTAAGAATGTTTTTAAAAATTTTTGTCCTTTATAGTTTACCAAATGAAATGTGGAAAGTTCAGACATAAAGGGGACAGCTGTGAGGATAGTTCAGATCCTACAGAACAGAAAGTTGATTAATTTTCCCTTTCATACTAACCTGTGGCAAACTCTTTAAGCTTCTCAGAATTGACCTCTGGTTTCCTTTAGGATTACATCCCCCATCTCTTTCGGAAATAGAAAATTATAAGACACATATTTTTAAGTTCAGCCTTGGCTAGAAATTATAGCTGAAGCCAGAGGACAGTAGTCTCAATTAACAGTTTATTAAAGAACTAAAAGAGGGCCGGTCCGGTGGCTCAGGCGGTTAGAGCTCCATTCTCCTAACTCCAAAGGCTTCTGGGCTCTCAACCACAAGGTTGCGGGTTCAATTCTTCGAGTCCCGCAAGGGGTGGTGGTGAGTGCCCCCTGCAACTAAGATTGAACAGAGCACCTTGAGCTGAGCTGCCATTGGGCTCCTGAATGGCTCAGTTGGTTGGAATGGGTCCTTTCAAGCACAAGGTTGCCAGTTCGACTCCCGCAAGGGATGGTGGGCTGCACCCCCTGCAACTAGAAAACGGCATCTGGACCTGGAGCTGAGCTGCGCCCTCCACAACTAACATTGAAGGGACAACAACTTGAAGCTGAACAGCACCCTCCACAGCTAAGATTGAAAGGACAACAACTTGACTTGGAAAAAAGGCCTGGAAGTACACACTGTTCCCCAATAAAGTTCTGTTCTCCTTCTCCAATAAAATCTTTAAAAAAAAAAAAAAAGAACTAAAAGAAAGTAAGACACTGTGGACACCTGCTTTGAAGAGACAAGACTGGGCCAGTCATTTTTGCCTTATTCAATAAGAGTAAAACACTGGAGGATATTTAGAGTTTGCCTTGAAAATATTATGAACATAAATATTAAACCACATTAGGGTAAAGATCCCATTGTGTAAGATATACACATATTCTATACGTTATTTTCATATATTTTTTCTATCTAGTTATGATTGCTAGAAATCCCTTTAAATCCTGAATTTTAAGCAGTTAGTGTTGTCTTAATCCTTGATCTTGTATCTAAGCTATATTCAGTTATTTGTTATGGAAACACTAAATTTACTCATTATGTGTTTGTCACAGGAAACTACATTTGTTAAAACATTATTTTTGTAGCATATTAAATTTAAATAAGCTTCTATAAGAAAGTGACCCAGATATGTAGTGACTCAAACAAGAGAGGAGTTGACAATCTAGGCAAATAAGAGTCTTCATTCCATGAGGTCATTCAGGAAACCACACTCCTTCTCTCTTGTTCCATAATCACCTAGAACAGGAGTCAGCAAACTTTTTCTGTAAAGGGCCAGATAATAAATATTGTAGGCTCTGTGGGCCATACATATCTGTCATGACCTCTCAAATCTGCTACTGTAACATGAAAGCAGCCATGGACAAATATATCAATGAATGCATATGGCTTTATTCCAACAAAATTTTATTTATAAAAACAGGTGGCAGGCCAGATTTGGCCCATGAAGTTTAACAACTTCTGTTTTAGCATGTGGTCTTTACAGTGGAAGCTCCATTCATATTCTGATTTGTGAGAAGGGATTAGACATTACTCAGAAGTTGACACACCATTTCTGTTAAGAACATTTCATTGACCAAAACTTAGTCATATGGTCATATCCATCTAGCTCCAATAGAGGCTCAAAAATATCTCTAGCTGGACAGTCGTGTGCCTAGATAAATGTGGGTGTTTGATTAGCTCATGAAAAAGGAGATAGTGGATATTAGGAAACGATTACTGTGTTTCTCCAAAAATAAGACCTAGCCGGACTATCAGCTCTAATGCATCTTTTGAAGCAAAAATTAATATAAGACCCGGTCTTATTTTACTACAATATAAGACCGGGTCTTTATAACATAACATAACATAACATAACATAACATAACATAACATAACATAACATAACATAACATAACATAATACAATATAATATTGTATAATATAATATAATAATATAATACCCGGTCTTATATTAATTTCTGCTCCAAAAGATGCATTAGAGCTGATGGTCTGGCTAGGTCTTATTTTCGGGGAAACACAGTATTAGCCTCTGCCACTCACCTCAAGTTGTAATACACAAACTAGCATTATAACCTCTAAAATACAATTTATGGTGTCTCAAAATTATTCTGGAACTTAACCTGGTGTTTGTCTTTATTTATTGTCAGAAGATATTCAAGAACCTCTCAATTTTCTCCCTGTCAGCATCAGGAAAATCAGAATCCCAGTCAATTCAGGGTCTGAACAGGAACTGAAAGACTCACAGAAGTAATCTGCATTAAGAGAAAGGAGATAAGCAGAAAGAAGACACCAGAGCTCCAGAAAGGAGAAGAAAAAAATGGAGAAGGATGTGGCCTGATGACTTTCCTGTTCCTGTGAGGCCTGAAGGTGTTTCCTACTTGACATTCTATACATTTTCTTTAAACTCCCTATTTAACTGAACATCCTCTGGTGTATTTCTGCTCCTCCCAATAAAAGAATCTTTAAGAAGCATTTATCAACCTGTTTTAGTGTATTTGATACTAGAAACATTTAAATTTCCAACAGGATTACAGGAAGATTATGTCATTTGTTTATTTGTTTGTTTGTTTGTTTTTTTTATTTTTTTTTATTAATTAATTTATTTATTAGTTTCAGGTGTACAAAACAAGGTAATACTTAGACGTTCATCATTTTTATCCCTCATACTGTGAACCCCCCTCCCCCCATCCACTATCCCTCCGACCTCACACTGAACCATCACATTATATATATAAAATTATAGTTGGCATTCATTAATGTTTAGCTTCTGATGTACAATGCCATGATCAGGTATCCACAGTATCCCTGAGGTGGTCTTTTTAATAAAAGTGTTCCCAAATACCTCCCTCTATAATGAAAGTTAATTGAGTTAACTTTGGATTACACCAAATAGGGTTTATTTTGACTAAATAATATCTATTGTTATTTATAGTACTAAAAATACATTTCCTTTCTTGTATAATACTATTGTCTTTTCTTGCGTTAATTGCCAATTTTTAACATTTTCTTTGTTTTCTATATAACTGTCAATTAGTTGGTCTCTAAAGCCTCCAACAGAACTCTATTTTCATCCCCTTTCCCATTGTTTTTTACTGAGCCATTTTCCCTGAAGCCTTTGACCCCCTGCTCCTTTCAGGCATAGTTCTACCTTCTCTGTCATTACAAGAGTCCAGTTAGTTACCTTTCTTTGTGTTGGATTACCTCTCTTCTGCATCCTATGCTCTCTTTTTGCTTTTCTCACCTTGTATTGCTGAGATACACCTTCTACTAGCTTCTTGAGGTGCATGACAGGTAACATTTTTTTTTTTTAAATTGCATGTCTAAAACTTTTATTCTGCATGCAAACTTGCTTGATAGTTTGGGGATGAAATTCATTTTCCCTCTGAATGTTGAAGGCATTGCTTTATTATTTTCATCTACTTTCCAATGTTGAAGTCAAGAAGTCAAAAGCTACTATAATAAAGTTTTAGCTTAATCCTTACTGATCTAAAATTTCATAATGACATGCTCTCGTGTGATCTTTCTTCAACTATTTTGTTGGGTACTCAGTGGGATCTTTAAATCTAAAAACTTGTACACTTCAATTCTGGAAAAATTGCCTTGTATTCTTTCTCTGATAGTTTCTTCCCCTCCATTTTCTCTGTTGTTGCTTGCTTCAGTGCCTGTTCAATTGATTTGGATCTCCTGGATTGATCTTTAATTTTGTTTTCTTCTCTCTCCTATTGTCTATCTCTTAAGTCTTTTTCCTCCACTTTCAATCTGAAGTTTGATGCTATCCTCAACTTTAAATTCCAACCCTCTACATTTTTATTTGCTATCTTATTTTTAATTTCTAACAAGCTCCTTTTTGCTGTTTCTGAATATCCCCTCTGTGTGACACCTCGATTATTTTATTATGGATAGCATATATTTTCTAAAGCATTCTGCTGCTGCATTGTCTCTGCTTCCTCTGGGAGGTTTCTCCTTGATTATTTTGTTTTCTGTCTTAAATGTTGGAGGATTTCTTCAAATATCTGGATGTCCATTTATATTTAAGAGTGAGGCATTAAATCTGAAACCATAAAATTCCTAGAAAAAATATAGGAAGTAAATTTGCAGACATTACCTTTAGTAATATTTTTACTGATATATCCCCTTGGGCAAGGGAAGTAAGAGAAAAAAATAAACATATGGGAATACACCAAACTAAAAAGTTTCTTCACAGCAAAGGAAACCATCAATAAAAACAAAAAGGCGGGGCTGGCCTGGTGGCTCAGGCTATTGGAGCTCCATGCTCCTAACTCTGAAGGCTGCCGGTTTGATTCCCACATGGGCCAGCAGGCTCTCAACCACAAGGTTGCTGGTACGGCACCCTCCACAAATAAGATTGAAAGGACAACAACTTGACTTGGAAAAAAGTTCTTGAAGTACACACTGTTCCCCAATAAAGTCCTGTTCCCCTTCCCCAATAAAATCTTTTTAAGAAACAAACAAACAAAGAAAAACAAAAAAACAAAAAGGCAGCCTACGGGAGAAGATATTTGTCAATGATACATGTGATATGGGGTTAATATCCTAAATTTATATTAAAAAAAAAACCTCATTCAACTCAACACCAAAAAAACAAACAACCCAATTAAAAAATGGGCAGAAGACATGAAGAGACATTTTTCTATTGGACATACTGATGGCCAATAGTCATGAAAAAATGCTCAACCTCGCTAATCATTAGAGAAATGCAAATAAAACCACAATGAGACATCACCTTACTCTGGTCAGAATGGCTATCATCAATAAATCAACAAACAACAAGTGTTGGTGAGGATGTGGAGAAAAAGGAACCCTCGTGCACTGTTGGTGGGATTGCAGATTGGTACAGCCACTACGGAAATCAGTATGGAGGTATCTCAAAAAACTGGAAACGGAACTACCATACGACCCAGCAATTCCATTCTTAGGTATCTATCCAGAGAAATCCAAAATGCTAATTTGAAAAAATATATGCACCCCATGTTTATTGCAGCACTATTCACAATAGCCAAGACACAGAAACAACCGAAAAGCCCGTCGGCTGGATTAAGAAACTGTGGTACATTTATACAATGGAGTATTACTTGGCCATAAAGAAGAATGAAATCTTACCATTTGCAATGATAAGGATGGACCTAGAGAACATTATGCTAAGTGAAATTAGTCAGTTGGAGAAAGACAAATGCCCTATGATCTTACTTATATGTGGAATTTAAAGAATAGAATAAATAAGCAAACTAATCAGAAACAGTCTCAGAAATACAGAGAAAAAATTGAGGGTTGCTGGATGGGAGGGGGGTGGGGATGAGAGAGAAGGTGGGGGGATTAGAAAGCACAAATTGGTAACCACAAGATTGCTACGGGGATACAAAAGACAGTTTGGAAAATACAATCAATAATGTTGTAAAGATTTTGTAGGGTATCCAATGGACACTTTTCTTATTAAAGAGATTACTTCATGGATGGTATAAATGCCTGACCACTGAGGTGTACACCTGAAGCTGAAGTTGAATAATAATGAATCTCAACTTTAATTTTATATATATTTATGTATGTCATCACAGGCTGTGGAGTACAGCATAGGGAATAGAGTCAATGGAATTGTAACAGCTATGTACGATGTCAGAGGGGTAATAAATTTGGGGAGGGAGGTTATCATTTTGTGAGAGGTGTAAATGTCTAACTGTTACATTGTTTTGTACATAAGAAACTAAAAAAAAAAGTGAGTCATTAAAGAAGAGTGACTGGAAGCTCTGTGTGCATGGGGCATAGGAAGGGCTTGTCTGATGGGGAGGGGCTACTTCCCTGAAGGGTGACCAGGGGATGCTGCTTTTATTTCAGAGGGTCACCATATGACAGTGTGTATAGGTCTTTTCTCTTGAGTCTGTGCAAGAAGGAGATTTTGTGTTGTGTTTTAGAAGTGAATATTCTATAAGCTCCATTTTATTTTTCACTTACACAACTACAAGGAGGAAATATCTAGGGATTTTACATGGCTTTTATACTAGCAGTGTTAACTGTAACAAGACAAATACGGTGATAATCAGAAAATTAAATTTCGCATGACAAATAAAGTTTATAACAAGTGAACAAACAGTTGTTAGCAAATAGAAATTCTTTAGCAAATAGAATTTTCTACAGTGTACATAATATTATGATTACAAAGTACAACTATTGTAATTAGAAATTAAATATCATGGAGACTCTCTGCCCTCAGTAAGCAAATATGTAAGAGGAAGTATAATTATATTTTAAAGAGTCAAAGCATGTGTGAATTAAAAAATAAACTTAAAGAGAACTTAGCCCCTTTGGCTTAAAAGTGCTGTCCATTATGCTCTTGATACAATTAAATACGAGAATCCCCTGATTATTCATCCTTCATTAACATGAGGCAAATAACTTAACTTGGTTCAACCAATTCCTTCTTTCCCCATGGATTACAACATATATTTACACCTTGTAATGTGTCCTTTAATTTTACGTTGGGCTAAATTAAAGTACTTTCAAGTTAATATGGTTTCACAAACCAGTCATTTTCTCCCGAAAAACTTCCGATCTCCTGTCTGGTGTGGTGTGGAGATGGGGATACAGGGAAGAAGAGACTAGAGATAATAAATCTGATAGCCAACTTTTGCGGAGCCAAGAGTAGAAAGAGACCAAAAAGAGATCTCACCATTCAGTGTGCCATCTTTCACTTAATACCCCGGATTTCAGTAAAATACCTCACTCTCACTTGCTTTTAAACAAAAGTTTTAATGTCATCCTAATGGAGTTTTGAGAGAGAGCAGAAATAAATCTGTAGTCAGTCTAACATATTTAGTTGGTAATCCTGATAGACTTCTTTGGAAATAGGAAGCACCTTTCTAATTATTCATGGAAATTAAAAAACAAACAAACAAAAAAAGCGAAAACAGATTGCTTACTTAACTGCTCATGTGGTCAAGAAAACTGAAGCACCACAACTTGATCTAGTAATTTTAGATTCCAAGTACAACTCGTATTGTTCTCAGGTCAGATGAGTTAGGCCCAGTAAGTGCCGCCCTTCAAACATTGACTCCAGGCCCATCAACCCATAAGCTGTACCCACTGGGTTTTTCTTTAGCCAATAGTCACTGGACCACGCCTTTCAGTGACTCAGATTCTTCTAAAGTGTAGGAAACATTCTTAGTTACCTATACACAGCGATTCCCCTTTCATTCTTGATAACAGAATCTCAATTTTGTTTGGGAGGTGTATTAGTTTCCTATTGCTACTGTAACAAATTGCCACAGACTTAGTGACTTAAAACAACAAAAAAATTATCTTACGGTTCCGGAGGTCAGAAGTCTAAAATGCATCACCATGGCTGTGTGGGGACAGAACCCCAAAAAGCAGTTTCCATTCTCTCGGCCTCACATAGAAAAGTGCTGGTTCGGGTAGTAAATGGCTATCAACTGTGATCAGATGGCCATCAACTGTGGCTAGTTGTCCGTCAGCTGTAACCAGTGAGCCATTGGCCACTAATATAACTGCCGTGGCTATGCTAGCAGAAAAAATGGGGGCTAGCAAGAGCGGATTGCAGAGAGGTGGATGCCGCCAGCGAGAATATAGCGATATGACTCCCCTACTTATGGTTCCATTGATTTTCCTATTTGGCCTCAGCATGTCCTGCGTTCTTATGTGGGGAGCGGGAGCTGAGACCGTGCAGGCCGCCCCGCACGACAGCTGTGTTCTTTCCGAAGTATCTAGGAGAAAATTCATTTCCTTGTGTTCTTCATCTTCTAGAAGCTGCCTGTATTTTTTGGCCTGTGGCCCCGGATCACTCCAACCTCTGCTTCCATCATATCCTTCTCTGACTTTGACCCTCTGTCTCCCTCTTATAAAGATTCTTGTCATTACATTGGGCCCACCTGATAATCTCGGAGACTCTCCCCATCTCAGTACCTTTAACGTAATCACATTTTCGAAGTCCCGTTTCCATGTTCGGTAACATATTCACAGGTTCCAGGGACTAGGTCACGGACATATTTGGTGTGTGTGTGTGTGGGGGGGAATTATTCTGTCTACCACAGGAGGCAGTGAACCCAGGTCCAGAGGATGAATCATGATTGGTTCAAAAGAAGCAAGATCTGCTTTTATG
The DNA here is from genome assembly GCF_964194185.1 of Rhinolophus hipposideros. NCBI lineage: Eukaryota > Metazoa > Chordata > Mammalia > Chiroptera > Rhinolophidae > Rhinolophus > Rhinolophus hipposideros. The sequence continues at coordinate 62,037,379 of NC_138051.1, forward strand.
GCCAAAACCCTTCCTTATCTTTTAGATGTTACTATATGAGCATGATACTTAAAGCTATTTCAACTACCTTGTGACATTAAAGAAAAGGCCAAGACAATTGTAGAGATGGTGACTTAGCCTGACACTGTTGGGCCACTAATCTAACTCTTGAATCACTAACCCTTAGAACACTTTTTAAATGGAATATTTAAATAATTTTAGTTTAAACAACTGGCAGTAGGATATTTCATTACCTACAGCCGAAGGCATTCCAACTAATACATACTTTTAAATAGAAAGCTCTCCATTGACTATCACTCAGATTCTATTACTTGCCTGCAAGAATCCTGGCTCTTAGAAAATAATTACATTCCCAGACATATAGGAAAACACCAACACAAATATAGGCATATTGGTGATTTAATCTCTGTGGAATTATATTTGAGATTCTAGACTCATGTAATAAAAAGCTAACTTAAAAAAAATCTTGTTTCATATTCTTCCCACCAAAGTGCACACAGATGGTTTCTAATATGTTTGGTCTCAATTACACAATCTAATAGATTATCTTTAAAAAGATAAGGCCTGTAACGTACCTAGAATAGACTATATATAGCAGGTATTCAATAAATTGTACCTATTTGTATCGTATATTGTCTGTGCTTGATGGACATAACATTTTATTTGGGCAGATTAAGTCCCATAATTAATAATGGTGTCACCAAAGCCCTACCTTGAGACAAACTGGACTGAGAAGACATCTTCTACATATGCTGATCCTTTCTTGGAGGATTAATAACCACACCCAGCATTGAGGAAGTTAATCTCTGGGAAAACTTCATTTATTTTTCAATTAGGGCTCTATGTTATAAATTAATAATAGGTATTTTGCTCAATACTAATTTAAAGATGGATATTTTCCATAATGTTGAAGCCAGGCGTCTCCCTCCAATTCTGATCCTCAAATAGATCTGGGTGAGTATTTGTTTATATTCTTAGCCAACTCCGCCTAGACTAAGATGGAACAAGAGGGCTCTCAACTCCATAAAAAATCTATGATTTAGTGATCTAATGCTCTTCTAAAAATAAGCCCTGAGAGAGGCTTTCCCAGTCTTTCATACCTACAGACTATCGACAGATTGAAATCAACAGTCTCTGTCCCTCCTTAGGCAAACATGGGCCTTGTCTTTGTAATTCTAGGTTTAATAAAACTTGGCAAGGATGCACGTAAAACAGCACCTAGAGAAAATGCTGCTCCAGTCCACAATCAGAAGTCGAATCGGGTGCTGGTTTTACAGAACAACATGGAACACTTGGTTACCATTCCATGAACAATGGCAAGAAAAGAGATATCAGCCCATTTTAGAGAGCTACATTCAGTCAGTTATGCTGAAATACTGAACAGCTCTCATGGCTGCTTCACCAGGCCTACAATCACAATTTTTAATGAATTTCTTAAACTTAGAAGAACCAGGATGCTTCACACTAGTGACATCCCAGAGAAAGTAAACTGAGACCTGAAGCCTTCTTTGGAGGCAAATAAAATATAACTATATTATTTCAAGTTAATTTGTTCAAAAGTTTTCTCATGGATGTTTACCTCCTTTGCTAAACTATTCTCAGTCCTTCAATGTCTATTACACTGCACTATCCATCCCTTAAAAGACTCTATTTAAACTCTACATATATTTTATGTATTTTCATTTTCTGCAAATTGACTTTGTGTAGCCATTGGGAAAATGGATATTGTAGTTCATTTGTTGGTTGTATGTTTCACACAACAGGATAATTCGTTTGACTTAATTTTTCTATTGAAATGGCCTGCTCGAGGTATCATGTGGCAATACCTTTCCCTCAACTCACCCAGTAGAACTGGAATTCAATCCATATTGTACTTGCTGGCCATGTCCTCATAACCAAGACAAGTATTTGTAGTGTTCAGACTGTAGCAGGATGTGAAAAACTCAACTTTTCTTCTTTTGCTGTATTAGAAACCTTTAGTCTCAGCCTTAGGAGAATTTGAATTATTTGTCTCACTCCTTCAGGGAATTTAGCTCTCACAGGCTCCCAGGACAATCAGTAGAGCTTAAGTATGAAAAAACAGGGCTCCTTCAGACCCACCTTGTCTGAGAGACTGTGGCATTAAATATTCCCTTTGCTCCCTGTAGGGAAAGGGCCAGGAGAGAGCAATTTCCAGACTCTGGGCCTCCCTTACAGGAGTGTGAAGACAGGGCTAGGAGAGCAGTTCCCAGGCTCTCAGCCCCACATACAAGGCCACTTGAAGAGCAGTTCCCAGGTTCTCGGCCTTGTTTACAAGGTCACTGGCTTGTTCCCGTGCTCGCTCCAACCACCTGGATGCCCCCCCCCCTTTATGTAACCAGCTGGCTATAAGCCACCTTTGTTCTGCATGCTATTTAACTGTCGGGGTTGCTTCAGCAAGCGCAGATGCTGTTCCTGTGTCTCAACCGGCCACCGCGAGAATACGCCTGTGATATGTATGAACCCCTTACCTGTGGCTTCGTTGTCATTTTTTGGCCTCACTGAATCCAAGAACCTGCCAGGAATCAAGTTCCTGCATTGCATTCCCCTTTACTTCCCTGCCCCATGAAGTTAGGCCCTGCTAAATGACTTGCTTTGGCCAAAGAAATATGAGCAGAATGGAATGTCATTTCCAGGAGAAAGCATTTGATTGCAGATACTCAAACTCCTCTGCTCTTCTCTGCCTCTGTCATCAGGCAGAATCCCTCAGCCTCAGCCCATGTCCCTAAATGACTGACAAGCAGAGCCCTCCCGCCAACCCACATCAGACATGTGGGACTACGACAGATAAACCCGTGTTATTTTAAGTCACTGAGAGTTGTTTTTAGTTTTTTTGTTTTGTTTTTTTTTAAATCTAGTTCATTCTAATAGAGAAACATTAAGGACTACTGTGCGTGAAAAAAAAAGATAAAATGGGAGCTTCTGTGGATGAAGGACTGAAGAAAGAAGTGGCAGGCCTGAGGAAGAGGCTGTAGGGCAGGTTAAAGTGTGGGTCCCAGGTCCTGGAATGGGCACTCGGAATCTGTCCCTGCGAGTGGCCACCTAGGCAGTTAGTGGCCAGAGAGTGCTGGGAACAAAGAGCAGCATGCTTGTAAAGGAACTGTTTACATGCCCAAGAACTGAGTAGAACCGGACAACTGACCTTGTCCAGAAGCGTGTGCCAAGAGAGCTCCACGGTCTGGGAAAACTGTCATTGCTCACAGCTCTAGGTGCTGTGGGACACTCCCAGGAAGTTGAAGTCATGGTCTGCATTACTCCAACTCTCTGAAAAACAGATACTAAAATAAGATTAAGACACGCAACAGATTTGTCTTAAGAGATGAAGACACAGGGGCAGCCAGTTAGCTCAGTTGGTTAGAGCACGATGCTCGTAATACCAGGGTTGCCGGTTTGACCCCTACATGGGCCACTATGAGCTGTACCCTCCACAACTAAATTGAAACAACTATTTGACTTGGAGATGATAGGTCCTGGAAAAACACACTTAAAATTAATAAAAGTTTTTAAAAAAGAATGTCATGCGAACAAGAAACTTAAAAAAAGAGAGAAAGAGAGAGAGATGAAGACAGGCAACATCAGTGGAGAAAATGAGGAGGGAGACAGAGGTAACCATCACATTGCAATGAGTTCTGACTCCTTTGAAGGACAGAGGCAAAAAAGGGAGGGAGGGCGGAAGGGAAGTCTGAAAGTGCTCTGCAGTTTCTAGGAAAGTTCCAGCAAGACTAATGAGGAGTCCTCAGCCACAATCAGCCCAAATCACCCTTCAAAGGAGTCTGTGTTTCCCATGTCTTAGGATGCCTGCCACACTTAGCCATGGGTGGAGAGCAGGACCTGGAAAGCATGCCTGGTGCTGACACTGTGCTGTCCTTCAGAGCTCAGCAGCTGAGACTCAGTAAACTCTGCTCCCAGAGGAGCTGATGTGAGAGGAGAATTTTCACAGCCGCCACATAGCTGCCACACCATCTTTTACACAGCTTATAAAAGCCTAATACGGAAGACCAACAATTACACACAACATATGGAACATGTTTTCTGGGTGGTAACAGTACCGTCTTATATTTGTTTCAAAGTTTATAGCTTACCAAGTGCTTTTACATATCTCCTCTCATTTTAAATAGTCAAGGTGACATTATCCCATTATAAGGATGAGAAGCCGGAAGCTCCCTAGGACACCCCATCATGCAGAGGGAGCTGAGCCCAGCACTCAACCCTCCCCCTCTTAGTCCAGGGCTTGGGTCATTACACAATGAGAGCACCTGCTGAAACCCATTGCCCCAGAAATGTGTATAATGTCCTATAAATGAGAATCAATCTTAGACCACTTAGTTAAAAACTGCTCCAGAGAGAAATTTCACTCCAAAGCAGTCTCTTCCTGTCTTCGTTTTTTTTTTCATTAGAGGCAGCATTCATAGGATTAGAACAGATTTGTCTCCAGCAGAGAAATCCAGAGATGGGTCACTAGATGTTCTGTTTATCAGGAAACTCCTTCACGTGGTGTCCATAGGCTGCAGTCTGGTCGTCAGAGCAGCCCAGTGTGGCTTCAGGACCAGGGAGGAGAGGTCTCTGGGCTGAGATGTCCCACTGTGAGTGGAGAGGAAGAGGTCTGGGTCTGAGATGCAGATAATGTAAAGAAAGCCCTCCCAAGCCATGGTACCTTCCACAACCTTACTTGTTTAGGTGGGACGAGACCAGCATTTTAAACATAAATAGAGATTTTCTTCTTCCCAAAGAGAAATAACCAAAAATGGTGAAGGAGGAATGCTGAACCCAGACTGCAGGAATAAATCCAAACCACAGTTCCATTCTCTGAATTTGCTCCACTCAGTAAGGAGGGAGAAGGTGCACACTTTGTGCAAAGTTTCAGTGTTTCACCTAAAATCAACGAGACCAGGTAAATGCAACCCCATATTACAGCTACGGCATGAGAGATGAAAATAAACACAAAAGCTTCAAATTCTAAGAACAAAGAGCCACATGTCAATTGTAGGGTTGCTGATTGTGTGGAAATCATTGAAAGCATCAATATTTTCATTGGGCATCAGAAAAACACCCATGGACAGAGCCCTTTTAAACTATGAGATTATCTCCCAGGGAAATGCACTTCTCCAAGAAACTTCCTTTTCGAGTAGGATAGAAAGTAATTCACATTACAACTCTTTGGGCTTGCTTCCAGCATGAAGAAATGTTCTGGGTGAAATGGCACCCCATTAAACAGCACTGGACTTGAGTTTCATTTTATACTTAAGAATCATTTATTCAGGGGTAGGAAATTGCTTTCCTTTCTTAGAGGAAGCAATTGCCCCAGGCCGCCAAAGAGGAACTAGCAGGGTGGTGGGCTGAAAATGGGTCTCTAAGTTTTAATTCTGATGCCGTCACTAACTGGGTCTTGTTGGGCAGGTCACGTAACCACTCATGACCATTTCCTTGTTTATGAAATGAGAAGGTTGTTAATGGCCCTAAGCCTTTTTGCTCCTCCAATTGTCCTGAAGAGCTTTGAAAGAATATAGATGCCTGGGACCTCCCACAGAGCTACTGACACAGAACCTCTGGGAACCTCTTGAGGGTTTTGAAGCTCCCCCCGTGATTCAGATGCAGTCACTCTATAGACCAATATTTTAGAGGTTAACTAGGTAAGATTTTCAAGATCCCTTCCAATTTTAAAGTTCTATTATGGGCAGGAGGTAGGAAGAGGTGATCAGGGAGAGCCGTTCTGTGCTGCAGAGCACAGCATGGCCTGGGAGTTTGATAGAAGTGCAGAATCTTGGACCCTATTCCAAGTGGGCTTCCAGGTTGTCTGACCCAAAGGACTGAGGACAAGGAAAAGAAGGGTTTTCCCCAGGCCTGTTCATGACCTCCACTTCCAAACCCACCACACATATTCCAAACCACCTCCACTTATATTCTTGTTTCCTAAGGATAGGTAAGCCAGCGGTCATTCAAAACACTAACATAAATTTCTCAGATTGTTATCTTTGGAGACTAAACAGAATGGAAAGTTTAAGAAGGAATCCATTAGGGAAGAGGTTGAAGAGGGGAAAGACAGAGTAATGGATATAAGTAGTGGATGTCTTTCTACAACGAAGACCCTGAAGGTGGGGGTCAGGTTGGGACTGCAGAGAGGCAGCATAATCATTTGGGGACTTATGGGTCAAGGAACAGGGTCTGTTTGAGGCAGGACAAAGCTACAGAAAGGTTGGAGAACATCAAGTGTCCACACGGAATTTTACCTGGGCCCATCCCATGTTCAAACCTATCATATGTTTTCACTTATACATGGAATGTATAAGTGTAACAAACAAATGTAACAAACAAATGTAACAAACAAAATAAACAAACAAAACAGAAACAAACTCATACATACAGAGAATAAATTGATAGTCACCAGATGTGAGGGGGATTCAGTGAATGGGTGAAAAAAAGTGAAAGGGATTAAGAAGTACAAATTGACTGTTATAAAATTAGTCATGGTGATATAAATGCACAGCATAGATAAGTCAATAATATTGTAATAACTATGTATGATGCCAGATGGGTACTAGATTTATCAGGGTGTTCACTTCATAAGATGTATAATTGTCTAATCACTATTTTGTATACTTGAAACCACTATAATATTGTATGTCAACTGTAATTGAAAATTAAATTTAAAAAAGAATCTCACTACCTCCTGGGGTTGCTGACTCCACTATTGGGCAGCATTTTGTAAAGATAACCTCTCTCCCCCTTATAATGAATGGACATGTGAACAATGTAACATTTCCTTTTTGGTCCTCATTCTGCCCTCTGGCTCCAAAGAATAAATCTAATTTTCATTCCTTGACAGAACCCTTCAGACATCTGAAGAAGGCAATCAACTCTTAGAATTATCTGTTGCTGTTCAGTAAATCATGCATTACACCATCTTTTGTTCATATAACCAAAAGAAAGGACCGATTAAATCGCATAAATTTTCTTGTAAAAGCCTAGGCGTGCATTCTCCAAAGGCTCAATGTGAAAGGCCAGTCAATAGGAGAAATGTGAGTTTTTGGCCAGTTGATTTGATGGCTGGTTGAATGAATGAATGGTTGAGATGGAAGGAGGACATCGCTTTTGATATGATTTGGGGCTTAGACCAAAGCTGGAAAAACTATCAAAATTCCAACTTCCAGAGCTCATGGGAAGAGCATGGCTACAAAGACACTTATCCCACACCTGGGCCTATTCAGAGCCTTCCCTGGTTGGGAGGATTTCTCTGTCGCCTCTTTCCTTCCAGGGCCACTGAAGACCCATCTGCCAACATCTCCACCTGCCATCTTGAGGTGGCTTCCACAGTTGCTCCCACTGCCCAACATGAAATGGCAGTCCATGTGATGGGTGGCTTTAGTGGTGGCAGGCAGTAGGAAGACAGGAAGGGAATTTCTGACATTGTCTCCCTGGTGATCTTTGGCTCAAGCACCAGAGAGGAACTGTTTCACTCACAACTTGGAAAAGCCCCCACTCAACTCGTCTCACAGGCCACCCCTGCTAATCCACTTCCCAGTTTTTGTAACTCCAGTGCTTTGCACAAAGAAGGAGGTGGTCAAGAAATGTGTGGTGAACAAACAAATTTGACACCTCTTTTTTTCATAGCACCTGTAACGCTTATGTCTGCCAATCCTGCCAGACTGGAAACTTCATCTCTATTTTCTTACCAGTATATTCCCAGCTCCTAACAGCTGGCTCTCAATATATATTTGCTGAATGATGAATGAATAACTACACAACATCTCACACAACCTCCACTATAATATTAACTCTAGATAATATTTGGTTGATTAAGGTTAATCCAAAGCTATGAAGTTACTGGAAACTTTCTGGAAACTGCAATGCTATGACTCTCCATTATTTCTCTGTTTTCAGCTCACTGGCCATACTTTGCAATTGCCTCAAATGTAAAGTAGCATCAATAATGTGCATTAGGTTGGGAAGAACATTAAATAAAATTAGTGTGAGTTTAAAAAAAAAAAACACAGCAAAAGAAACCGCAGAGTGGTAAATCATAGTGCTCAGTGAAGGATCATTTCCCACTGCTCCCTGCCCCATGATATACCCATGTGCAGAAAATAAACTAGGGAAAAGCTATATTTTTAAGAGAGAATGTGAAGAGATAATGACTCAGTAGTATGCCTGAAATACTAATGACAAAGCAAGAGGAACGATTATGACAAAGGAAATAAGTGCTTTCAGAGATGTATGTTATTGTGCAAAACTATGTATTTAGAGTGGGATTCTGATGAGGATGGCAGAACTTTGGTTCCTGACATGTGTGGAAAGCCCCCAAAATACAGGTTAGCCTGCATTAAAAGTTAAAGTTCATGCAATCATAAGGTTAGAAAGCCCCTCGAGCAACCAGCTGGGTTTTATTCTCTTCCCTTGGCAGAATAAGAGAGAGAAGGAGAAAGGGAAGGAGGAGAGAGGAAGGGAAGGAGGAAGGGAAGGAGAAATGGAGAGAAGGAGGGAGAGAAAGAGAGAGAGAGAAGATCAGACATTTTTTAAAAATCCCAGAATAGTATTTAACATTTTTTTTGGAAGTATGCTTCACTCCCTAATCAGACTCATATTAAAAAAAAAAAAATCTCTGTTTTTGTTGAACTGAAATCAATGTTGCAATTTAAATCTATTTCCTCATTTGATTCTCAATAGTAATAAAAAATAATAACTTGATTTCTTCCTCATGATAAATCTAGCCAATCTAAATAATCGTAAACCATTCAACTTTTCCATATGAAATCCTTTGTCTATAATCTTTTTAAAAACTTCTGAACTGAGAAGCCATTCTGAATACCAAAATCCTAAATTTAAACATGTTAAAAAAACATTAGAATGTCGTTATAATAACGAATGACTTGGGAAACAGGAGCAATGAAAATCATTATTTGGCAGTGCTCCGGACTCAGAGGGATTGTAAAGCAGTCAAATCCGAGGCGTGACTCCTTACCCGCACTGCATTGAGCACCCAAGCTGTGCCACAAGACCTACCGCTTCCCCCGAGTCAGAGGGCCCATCCCATGTTCAAAGAACAAAGAAAACAAAACCTCAAGGAACATCTGTTCAAAAGAAAAACTATTTTTGCATACAAACCGGAAAATCAGATATTATCCAGTAGTAAAGACCAGAGACTGATGACATCTGAGGGTCGAGTCAAAGAAGAAACAAAAGTTCTGAAACTTAGACAAAAATGGCTGATAAGGAAAATATCAGTAGACCTACAAGGAGCAAAAATAATACAACAATTGAAAAAAATTGTATTCCTTTAAAATCTTCTAATGAATTAACCAATTCAACTATAGCAACACACATAATTTGGAGAATAATCATCAAACTCTGCAGTTAGCAAATAAAGATAAGCCCCAAAATCAACGTATGACATTAAGCCAAGCATTTCACATTAAAAACGATAATAAAAAGAAACCAAATGACTAAAAAAACCAAAGCAAGATCCTAACATGCTCAAGAAACCTGTGCTTGGATCTTATCGTGGCCAGATTGTTCAGTCTAAATGTTAATTCATTTAGAAAACCTGTATAAGTTAAAGAGGAGAATTCTGCAACAACAAAGAAAGTTTCAACTACTATCTCTAAAGCCACAAAGCCTCAGCCTATAAACACCAGCAGTGTAACAGTGAAAAGCGAGACAGCCTCCAATATGAAGACTACCACTCAACTTGTGAGCACTACGTGTCAGAACAGACAACTTTTTTGTCCTCCTGTTAGAAGTCACTACAACAATACCCAGGACGCCATGAACCGAGGCATCAGTAGAACCTCTGCCAACGTTACAATTGGGAAAGGGCCGCCTGAGAAAGGTTTACTGCTATTAAATTTAGTTTTATCTAATGTCAAAACCGGTTCTTCTCAGGAAGTAAAAAGAAATAAGGCACTATCAAGAAGCATCACATCAGAAATTATAGCCAGGCCTGCTTCATCTTCTAATACCAAACTGATAGCAAAGTCAAAACCCGTTGACCAACACAGACATACTATTGCAAAAGCAGCTATCAATAGCAGATCTGCTCAGCCCAAAGAAACTGCAAAAGAGAGAAAAGCTTGTCTGCGTGAGTAGAAAACCGGTAAAGGAAGAGTGCTGAAAAGGCCTCCTAGCTCAGTAGTTACCCACCCTGAACCTGAAGGACAAAATGAAAAACCAGTTGCGTCCTTTTGGACTACCATGGCAGAAGAAGATGAACAAAGATTATTTACTGAAAAAATAAACAAGACAGTTTCTGAATGCCTTTACCTAATCAGTGAGGGATGCCCAAAAGAAGAAATATTGGACACATTGAATGACCTGATTAAAAATATTCCAGATGCCAAAAAACTTGTTAAATATTGGATATGCCTTGCACGAATTAAACCACTCACAAGTCCTATTGAAAATATTATCGCAATCTATGAGAAGGCCATTCTGGCAGGAGCTTAGCCTATCGAAGAGATGTGACATGCAATTGTAGATATTCTAACAATGAAGAGTCAATAAAAAGTTACTTTTGGAGAAATTTTCGAAGAGCCTTGTGCAACCAAGGAACAAATCCAAGAAGTCAACATTAAAGATACTGGTGTTAAACTAGAGTCAGGAAAACCAGAAATGGACAATAAACATCATAGAAATGTGGTGTTTCAAGACTGTGAACAAGAGCAAAATGACAAAACAAAAGATCCAGCCAATGATGTTAAAACTCCCAGTACAGAAACTAGAGAGAGTTGCTTATTAAATACAATGTGTCTACTACACCATACTTACAAAGTGTAAAAAAGAAGATGCAGGTTGATGAAATCAATTCTACATTTAAAGAGCTGAAGCTTCTAATACCAGTTAAACGTTCTGGACGTCTTCAAGACAAGATTTCTAAATTTCCAGATATGTTAAAAGATCATTATCCTTGTGTGTTTTCATTGGAACAGTTAGCAGAGTTGGGAGATGAAAGTGACGCTTTTATATGCTGCCCTAATGCCGCCCTGTGCCGGATGTATATGGAGCCTGAAACAAAAGAAGAGAAATGAAGCTATGATAAGGAATGAGGTTTTATTATTCCTGGGGTGTTTTGTTTGTTGTGACTTTGTATGTCTCTTAGGTCAGGCGTTGGCCAAGTACCTAAGTATTCAAGGCAGTAAGCTCTTTTAGTAAGATTGACATTATAGCGAATGTTGCCTTCTGTGTGTCTGAAAGCTAAATCCTATGTTATCTGTCTCAACAGACTAAGGTTTTCTCTAAGATAGGTAAATTTTATCAACTAGTTTACTATGTTCCTTGAATATAGTTAATAAATGTCGTTCTAGTTTCAGTGATATTTCTAAAATGACGAATACTTAAACTTGTTTTGTAATATAAAAAGTTCAGTGTTAAAATATATCCCCTGAAACATGATAGGTAGATATTGTAAATAGTTCTCTTCTCCCCACACATGTAAGTACCACCAATAAAATTGTCTTTATATACCTTTGAACTGATACTTAAATGGCATATATCCTCTACCAGCTCTACAGTTTCAAGTAAGTCATTGTAAGATTAGGTAATTTTAAAACTGTGTGTAATGTGAATCTGGTTGAAAATCACATACATAGTCCTACGGACATTCATATATTCCATTTGTATAATAGCACCTAGCTTCTATTTATTGTCTTCTAGTGTTCCAGAGAATAGGATTTTTAGTTTTTAAACTGTACCTATTATAAATACAATAAATTAAAATGTCTACAAAAAAAGAAAAGCATTATGATATGCGCAATAAAAAAGATGTTTAAAATTATGTACAAAAAATTAAAGTCCACACAATGGACTTTGCCTATTTGATATTAAAACATTCTATCACACTATAAGAAATCTATACCTGGCACAGGTATAGATGAACAGATCAATAGAATAGAAGAGAGTCCTCAAAACTCCATTAATCCTGTTACCACCACTAAGTCATAATGATGCCCAACACACTGACATTGGTAAGTGCTCCCTTGGTGCCAGTGCCACACGTAAACTATTGCTCAGAATCCTCATGACAGCAGGGAAGAGGCAGAGCTGGCACTCAAGATGCTCACCCAGACCCCTCTGACCCCCAAATCTGTGCTGTAAATGAAAATATGTGAGTCTTTATTTCAAATCAGTAATACTTAAAATTGTAGAAAGGGCATTGGTGCAACTGGCTAAAAAGGTGGAAAAAAATTGGGCTAATTACTCACATCATTAAGAAAAGTTTTAAGTGAACTAAAACCTGAAATGTAAAAAAATCAAATAAAACACTATATTAAATACAGAACAGTGTTATAATCTTAGAGTGAAGAAAGCCATCCGTAGAATGACACCAATGTCAGAAAGTGATTAGGAAAACTGACATATTTGACTACTGATTATTGATGGTTCCTGAGGCTGCAGGGATGGACAGCTAGGAACCTGGAGAAAAAAGAAACAGGTATTATATGTCATCATGAAAAGCTTGGGTACTTTTCTTATGGCAACTGTAAACCACCAAAGGATTTTAAGTAGGGAAGTAACCTAATCAGACCTGCAGTTGGGAAAAATCCCTCTAGGACACTCCCATTTGCAATAAGACTCTCATTTGCAATAAGATAATAGCCAGAAAAAATTCCAGGCACAAAAACATGAGATGGGTAAAAGTTATAAAATTAATTTAAGAGCATAGTCGAAATCACAAAAGGCAAAGCTAAATTCCAAGATAGCCAAATACAAAAAGGGAACTGAAAAGTGAGTTTCTGAGCTGATGCAATACTCTGTGTGGAAGGGTAGAAAATTCTTTTCTTTTATTTCAGGGACTTGAGTTTAACTGACCCCAGACACAGCCTGGGCCTGGAAGAAGCAGGGAGTTGGAGCAAATACTCTTTGAAGAGATCCCCCCTCAGTGACCTCATCCTTTATCTATTCAACAGCATTATTCCAGCAGTGCTTCACTCTCTGTTTATATCATCAATTTCTTACCTTTACTGGATCATTTCTATCAGCATGCTAATATGCTGTTATCGCTCATATTTAAGAATCCTTCCTTTGACTTCAGTTCCTCTGTCAGCTCCTGCACCGTTTTTCAATTCCCCTTTGCAAAAAAAAAAAAAAAAAAAACTCAAAAAATTTGTTTGTATTGAGCATCTCTAATTCCTGTCCTCCGGTTGTCTCTTAAAAACACTCCAATCAGGTGTCACCCACACCTGTCACTAAAACTGCTTTTGTCAAAGTCACCAATGAGATCATGATGACATCTGTGAAGAGAAAGGAGGAAGGAAGGAGGTTTGGGTAAGACGAGTCTCAAACTGCAACACAGTTCCGAGAAAGTTTGGCCAGGTTGATGGGGCGTCTTTGAACTAAAGCTGTTATAGTTATTCCATGACCTACAAGAATGGCTCTGTATAGTACCCCAGCTGTGCTCAGTCATGGTTGGAACGGCCCAGGGGAATCAAGGTTTCTGGGTTAACATGGTGGTGGGCCTGCAGGGGTTGTCAGTCAATTACACTCCCCATAGCAGGAGATCTGAGCAGTTCATTTCCATGGCAGCTACAGTCCACCCCTTCAGCTGCATAGATCTGCTTCTCCATGTAATTTTGGAGAATAACTCTTCCAGGTTCCATGGCCTCTAGTCATAATGGAAAACTTAGAGCAGGGGCATTGTTGGAGTTGCTACCAGGGCATAACTGGTACTTATCATCTACCTCCTCCATTATCCATTTTAAATTTCCCCCACCCTCAGCTATCACTTCAGCAGGTCTTGGTGGCTTCCTTGGTGGTGTGACCCAAGCCTTCATTTCTGAGGCAACTTCTCTGGTTGGGGCAGCTACATGTGTCCACTTACAATTACAAGGGGCCAGGGAGCACCGAGAGGCTCCCAAGTGGGTCACCTAGCTCCACATGAATTCCTCCTGTCCCCTTTGTGTAGCAGCATCTCTACCTCCTGCCAAGACAATGACACCTCTTCTGTCCTGCTTGGCCCAGGAGACAAGGAATCCAAAGTACTTTGACAGTGGCTGTAGTTTGCAGTTCGATTAGCCTCCAGATGAGGATGCTGTGAGAGGTTTACTCTATGGGCAGAGAAGGGAAGACATGCCTAGACTAAGAATCTATCCCTATGAAAACCAACTGCTGATCCTTCCAGGAAGAAAGGAAGTGACATAATTGACTTATCACAAAGTGACTGTTTGGTCTTCTCAAGATGTGATACCATATCCGGTGTTCAGCAGTGCTTTCTATTGCTGACAAATCAGACGTGCAGAGGTAGCAGTAGCTAGATCTTGTCAGTAGCCTCCATCTCGATCACCATGGCCACTCCTTTCATTTGCCCATCATGCCAGTTCTGGGGTGGCTGATGATGAAGGCTGGCTAATGTCAAGTGGCTGAGCCAGCTTGTCTACTTGTGTTCAAAGCCTCTGTTACGGTCGATGTTTTTGGTGCACATTACGTGTGACACAAAGACCATCACATTCATGCTCACTCCCATCTATCCATCCATATTCCTCTACACCAGACTTCCTTGTCTCTGATTCTAGTATATTTCCTGTCCAGACAACCGAGCTACTGGCTACTGCCCACATATCTATATGCTTTCTGACCTAAGGCCATTTCTTCAACACAAAGTGGATAACCAGGTGCACCTCTCACAGTTCTGCCCATCAGGAAGATTTTCACTCTCCTTTGTCCTTTAAGGTCACTCCTGAATATGGCTATAAGGCAGCCACTGTTCATTTTCAGCTTACACTACATACTAAGTCAACTCCTCTGTAAACCAGGCTTGGGATTATGCCTCCTCTTTCAGCTGGTCGTACGGGTCTTGCCATATGACCGTAAGTGTGAGCTGGGGCAGGGGCCCTGGTGCAACTGTGGAGGTGACATGGGAGTTTGGATTATATGTTCATACAGCTTACTCATGCCCTCTGGTGCTACTGGGGCTTGATCCCAGATATACCATTTCCCTCTTACAATAGACTGCTGCTGGGCTTATCTGACTTCAAGACTTGGTGGGTTTAATGACAAGAATCTTGGTCAGTTTTGTTCATTGATTTATTTCAAGTGCCTAGAATGATACATGGCACATAATAGGAGCTCAACAAATATTTATTGAGAGATAAAGAACAGAAATGAATGCAATGGGAAAAAAAAGAAAAATATTAAAAGGATTTTTAAAAACCTTAGTTCACTGAAAAGACTAATAAAATCAATAAAACTTTAGCAAGTTTTATCAAGTTAAAACGGAAATTGATGCAAATAAACAATATTAGGAATCAAAAATTGAGAGACAGGTACAGACATAGTAGTTTTGAAACTTAATAAACCACTTCTCATTTTTACTGTCACCATCTTTACTCTTCCAAACCACTTTTGTGATCTTATACTTGTTTTTCTTGACTGTCTGCCCCCATACCTTCTATTTTCTACACAGCTACTAGAATTACTTTGTTTAAACTTTTTCTGTAATTTTAGACTTACAGAAAAGTTGCAAAAATAGAAGAGTTCCTGTGTATCCTTCATACAACTTCTCATATTACATAAGTAATTACAGTAGAATTATCAAAACAAACTAACATTGATACAATACTATTAACTAAATTGGAGACCTTATTCAAATCTCACCTGAATTCCACTAATATTCTTTTTCTATTCCAGGATCCTATCCAGGCCCCCATATTGAATTTAGTTGTTATTTTTCCATTGTCTCCTCCAATCTGTGATATTTCCTTAGTCCTTACTTGTCTTTTATGACCTTGATACTTTTGAAGAGTACTAAACACTTAAAGAAGTAAATTACATCATGGAGAGAGAGAGACTAAGAAAAATTTTACGTCTGTAAATTTGAAAACTTTGATTCAGGAACAATTCCTAGAAAAACCATTCAAAGCAGTGTCAAGAAGAAACCCTGACTAGTCTTACAGATAGTAAAGAAATTAAAATCTACCCTCTAAAAATAAAATAAAATAAACAAGCACTTGGTCTAGGCTTATAGGGGAGTTCTTGCAAACCTTTTTAAAATATGTAATCTTTTTTTTTTATTAAATTTATTGGGGTGACAATTGTTAGTAAATTTACATAGATTTCAGGTGTACAATTCTGTATTACATCGTCTATAAATCCCATTGTGTGTTCACCACCCAGAGTCAGTTCTTCTTCCATCACCATATATTTGATCCCCTTTACCCTCAAAATATGTAATCTTAATCTTTTACAAACTGTTCCAATGAGGATAAAAGAGGGGCAACTTCCTCAGCTCATTTATGAGGCAAGTAAATGCTTGATACTAAATACTTGACACTAAAGAGGAAAGACAAATGTGGAACATTTTTCTGAGTGAATAGAGAGGCATAATTCTTTGCAATTAATGTGGGTCAAAAAAATAGGATCATCTCAAGAAAAACATTCAATAAAAGATGACACATGTATGACATTTAAAAAAATTTCTTGGCAGGCTGGAAATACGTGGGAACTTCCTTAACTTGATAAACAGTATCTATCAAAAGCCTAGAGATAATATTATACTCAATGATGATGAATCATTAGAAACATTTCCTTTCAAGAAGTAAACAAGACAAAGAAGCATGTCATCACTATTTCCATTTACATTTTACTGGAGGTCCAAGGAAAAGATAAAAAGGCATACTGATTGAAAGGAAAGAAGCAAAACTGTCATTACACACAGATGATATCATTCTCTGCATAAGAACTCAAGAGAATCTATCAGTAAATTATTTGAAATAAGAAAGTTCACTAATTTTAGGAATTAAGAAGCAGATCTGATTAGGTGATTGAGTAAAAGAAATAAAAAGGATGATATCTAGTGTTCTGCCTTAGGAAAACATATGATGTAGTAGATTTACTTTGATTGCTAATTCTGTAGAGAAGTGAGCCTAGAGTTAGGGCAGAGCCTTAGTAGGTGGATAGCTTCCTGAAGAACTTACCTATGTGGGGCCCTAAACATAACTGGAAATATAAGGAGATGGAGAAAATTGTCCTCAGAGCTTCTAAGAAAGAGATTATTCTGATTAGCCACTTGAGATGGGGATAAGAATCCTCTCCCCCAAAGGAACATTCTAGTAAAGGTGACAATTTACTTGACTGAATCCTAAGAACAGTGGTCTGACTAGCCACATGGGGTTTGTTTTTCTGAATAGGATATCCAAGTATAAGACCAAGTTAAATTGGTCAGGAAAATAAAAGAGAAGCGAGGTTATTGGAACAGTAACAATTCATTCTCCACTCTTCCTCTCAAAATCTCTTGTCCTTATTCTAAATAAAGGTTGAAAGGGTGGAGTGAGTGGCAAATTAACAGCTAGTTAAGAGTCTCATGCTGAATGGTAGAAATCAATGAGTTAAGCTCAGCGTGTGACAAGTGAGATGTAAAGATTTCAAGTAGGTCATTGGATATAGGTATCTGGAGTCTGGAAATGCATATTTGAGAGTTACCAGCACAAGAAGGAGAGTTGAAAACATGGACATGGATGGCTAGATCAAATAGAAAGGCAATAAGGAGCAAAATGAGAAGAGACACCTTCCAAGAATAGGGTGCTGAGGAAAAGAAACAGAATGTGTGGCAAGAGACATAGGAAGAAAACTGGCAGTTATCTTGAAAGAACCCAGGAGAAGAAAGAACATTGTGGAGAAAATGTGCATCAATGACAAATATTAGCAGAGTGAAAAGGGTACACTCTCAAAGCCACTAGGCAAATTAATCATGTTCAATCTACTCTCATTGAATATGGAGGTCTTGAAGCAATAAAATTTTACCCCCATAAATTCATTCCTTAACTCATTTGTTCACTCATATTTAGTGAATACCCACTGTGTGCAAGATCTGTACCAATATTTCTCTTCTCTTTTCATTTCCCTTTGAGCCAAATTCAAATTATCTCAGATATTTCCTAAGCTTCTGAGAACAGGCATGCACTCAATTTATAAACTTTCTATTTTTACTTGATTAATTTCTAAACCCCTTTGACTCAGCATTTCATTCCTGTGTACATTCTAGAGTCAAATAGTTTTTCTGAGATTACAACCTTCAGTTTCTTATATATTTCCCCCAGTGTTTTGTATTCATTAAAAACAAATGAAGAATCTACGTGTTCATTCCTTTTTCTTATTGTGGTAAAACTGGTATGCAAGATTGAATATATTTCAGGCACAAAACATTGTAATTTGATATTTGTGTACACTACATAGTGATAACCACTGTAAGTCTAGTCACCATTCATCACCTTGCAATTGATCCCTTTCACCTATTTCACCCTCCCCCAGTCCCCTTCTCCTCAAGTAACCACCAATCTGTTCTCTGTACATTATCTATGAGTTTGTTTCTGTTTTGTTTGTTCGTTTGTATTTTTTTCTAGATTTCACATACAGTGAAATCATATGGTATTTGTCTTTGTTTGGTTTATTTTATTTCATGTGTTTATTCTTTTGCTTTTCCCATGCAATCTTATTTTATAATCCTTTGAGTGAATTCTGTTCAGCATTCTCTTGAGATCATCTATATATTTAGTACAGACATTTCCAATGGCGCTAATGTAATGCTTTCCTCACTGGATTAGGAAATATGGTCCTACATTAATCCATTCATGACCAGCTACTTTTCAACACCTACTAGGTGTTCTTTAGCCATCAAAGAACTTAAAATCTTGTAAGGAAGAAAAAATCATAGAATTAAATTCTATGATAAATCATAGAATTAAATTCTATGATAAATCATAGAATTAAATAATTATAATACAAGGCAGAATATACCAGTCTTTTTGCTCAAAAGACTGTGAGACTTCACTGGAGGAGAAATCAGCTTTGGCTTGAGTGACCTGGAAAGGCTTCAAGGAAAAGGTGACATGTAAGCAGGGTCTTAAAGAAGAAGAAGGATTTCAATTGGTAAAAATGGCAGGGGGACCTCCCAGGGAGGAGCAATAGTGTGACCAAAAGCAGCAAGGCAGGAAGACACAGAAAAAGTTCAGAAAGTGATGTGTAGGTACACTTGGTAGAAGAAAACTTATCAGAAACAAGAGGAGAGAGAGAAAAATGCTGACAACTAACTCTGAATACTTATTATAAGCCAGGTAGCCTGCAAAGTGCTTTATGTTCATCATGCCTTTGAACCCTCATATAACCCAAAGGGGCAGGTCCAATTCCCATTTCTGTTTAACAGATGGAGAAACCAAGGTACAGCAGGATCCAATGACTCGCCCAACAATGGACAGATAGGAAGTGGCTGAGACAGGATTTGAACCCAGTCTGATTTCAGTGTTGCTGGAGAGGGTGCAGGGACTGTGTTTACAGGCGGGCAGAGATCCAGGAGAACACTGGGTCATGGATCTGCAGAGAGGAAAGAGTACAGAAAGGCAAGAGTCATAAGAGTTATAAATCTCTCAGAGAATCCATAGCCCTAGACTGAGAAAAAGCCTGGAAGAGGATGTTCAGTTGGTCCTAGGAGACTTCAGGAGCGCACGTTCAACGTAGTGTCAAAAAAGCCAAATGCAGAGGATTAAATAGGGATTAGGTGGTGGGAGTGGGAGCCAGGGACTAGTTATAATACTGGTTCCTGGTACTTTTTCTAGGAGTTTGGTGCCTAAGGTAAAGAAAGAGAGGACAGTAGCTGGAAAAGAGTGATCAGTTTGTGATTTTATTTCTCAGGCTGACTATATTTGTGCTTATTCATGGAAAGGAAAGTTAGTGGAAAGTGCTAGAGAGAGAAGACTATTAAGGGGGCAAAATACTTTCGGGTGGGTGGGTGGGTGGGGACAGTAAAGAGATCAAGGACACGGGAAGGCTCAGAGAACCCTAGAAAGGAGGAAAGAGAACTTTTTCTTGAGACAAGAGGAAAGATAGAAAGTGTAAAGATATATTCTGAGGTACTGAGGTAGAGGCTGAGCAAGTCTACTTCTGCTGACTGCCTCACCTGGTCCAGGGTTAGCACCTTTCAGCCAGGTCCAGTGCTAAAAGTCAGGATGGGCTGGGGATAGACTTACGTATTGTGGTAATGATCCAAAACAATCGTGGGAAATCAACAAAAGTTGTGTTGAGGCTGGCCTGGCATAGTTAACCTGGCAGGCTGGCACCTCTCTTCACCCTGCTGTGGTGCCAGCCTCTGTAAGAGCTTGCCCGTAACAATCTCACCTCCTTTGTGCCCGCCTTCCTAAACCATCCACCTCCACCACGTCAGCCCCCTGTTTCTTCCTGCTGTTCTTATTCGAACACCTTCATCCATTCCTCTAACAGCCTCACTTGTTAGACTAAGGCTTGGTATTACTTCTGTAGCCAGCTCTGACTTCTAGCTTCCCTACTCATTACAATTCTAACTCATCGCTTGAATTCTTTGCTCAGTCCAGTCTGAGCCCTGGACCCTTTAATAGCAGATGCTGAAGAGGCATGCTCCTTTAAGGGATAGCATATAAGAGGGCTGCAAAGCAGCTAGGATGGCCTGATTTAGATAGTCTCTGTTTGTCCACCAGATCCACTCTCTATGCTTTTCTACCTGTTCCATGTTCCAGAAGGCTGACCTCTATGGATAGTATCAGACAGCTTCCCTTGCGCATTGATTTACAGTTGGGTTAGGCCAATGGGACAACCTGTAGGAGTTTGAGGATAGGTAGGAAAGAGAGGGCAGGAAATATATTCCTCCAGCTCCCTCCTATGTGGTTGCAGGCTAGCATCCCTCCACCAAAGACCACAACTTCTCAGCAGCTCCTCCTACACCTACCACTACAACCACAGCTCCGGGTCCACTCTCATGAATTCCAGTAACCACTCCTTGCCCTTCCAGGACTAAGAAAGATATTGCTATGTGCTTCAATATCCCTGTTACTTCTCCTTTACATCTTTGTAAATAGACCATTAACCCCTCTTCAATTTCCTCACTTAAGTGTAGTATCTCTTTCCTGCCACAGCCTAACAGATACAGTCCCAAGCTAGAATTGATCCAATTAACATCACTTCAAGACACATGCAGCAAGACTGGGAATCCAGGAATGTCAAGGATGACTTCGATGATGGAGAATCTTTACCTGAATGTCCCACTGGTATCCTCAAATTTGATGTATCTAAAATCAAATTCATTATTGCCTTCCCCTTATCCAAATTTGCTCCTCCTCTAGACTTCCCCACTTTTCCCCCATTTATTCTTTAACTTATTTAAATATTTTCTGTTTGCAGAATTCTTCCTACTGTGCTCGACACTAAGGATTCAAAGATGCCAGAACAATGTTTTGTATCTCTAAGGACTCACTTCTAGTAGGGGGAGACCCACAGTTGACCATAAAATGAAAAACTGTCCCATAGAGCTAGACCACAGGATAAATGGTGAGTGGGCAGGCAGGCTTGGGTGGGATAAGGAAAGGAAAGAAATAAGTGATAAGGCTTTAAAAAAAAAAGAAGAAGAAAAGGCTTGGCCAGATTAGGAGGGATGTTTGTTGTAAAAATGTTTGATTGTTATGATCTCTAATGTGGTGTGACAGTCCTCTGAAGTCTTGTACTCTTCGGCTGCCTCCCAGAACAAAGGGACAGGGCTTTTTCTACCTTTGCTTTAGGGAAGGGATATAAAAGTAAGAGTCAGAAAACAAAGAAAGCAAGGCCTGGATTTTGAGTTTCTAACAAGGTTTTGAAACTCATATTACAGCCTGTAGTTCTGAGAAAGAAGGGCTCTGAATTCCTAAAATCTTGGTCCCTAAAGGATTAAGGATGTAGTTTACACCATAAACTGTACTTTTAGATAGAAGAGTTGGAGCTTCATGCTGGCTGGCTTTACAGCTTTTCCTTTCGCATTTCAGATGCCAGATCCACAGGCCACACCTGGGAATGGGAAAGAACAGACCTAATGTGAAGGAGCACATGCTTTCCTGCTTACAGTGACTTTATCAGGAGGGGAATATCCAGGTGAAATGCAGCAAGGAAGAGAGCAAGACTTCCGGACAGGATGCAGACACAGACATTAAGAATGAGAAATCAAGAGAGAAACTATTTTCACAGATTTCTTTCCTTCATATTTAGTTGTGCCTAATTGGAAATTCATAAATTATTCTAAACTGGTGTAAACTTTAATAAGTGTGCAAACATACATGCTAGACACTATCTATAAATGTTTCCTGAAAATAAACAGTGGAAAAATGCAGTGTAGGGTTCAGCGCCTTTCTTTTTCTGTGTCATATCATTTACAGTAATTTACTAACTCATGGAAAATATTATATAATCACAAATTTGCTTTGGACAAATCAAGTTCTGCTTTTTTTAGTCAAAACTTACCGCAAAAGTTACTTTTAAATGACAGTTTTGTTGTTGTGGAGTCCGATGTCTATAAATAAAGTGATTTAAATAAAGAAAGAAATATTTTTAAAAAGTTTATATCTTGTGGGTCAGAATTATAAGACTATTTTAGATGAGGCCGCCTGATTTCTAGCTTTAGCAGGGGTTCTAATTATTTGCTAGGTCTTCTACTCTCTTTGCTCCATCGTCTTGAAACCAAGAAGGTTCATAAATGTTCACTGAACATACACGTGGGATTTGCCCGAGTCACTCTTTAAATAGCATCTATTTTCTATCCTGGCCCCTTTTTCTTAATATTTGCCACTCAGTCCTTCTCTGAATGAATTAGACATCTAAACAGCTCATTTAAAAAAAAATTATTATTAAATATAGACTTTTTTAATGAATCAAATTATTTTTTAAACAATTTTTATTTTTCAATTACAGTTGACATATAATATTATATTAATTTCATGTATACAACATAGTGATTAGACATTTATATAACTTAATATTATATTAATTTCAGGTATACAACATAGTGATTAGACATTTATATAACTTGCCAGGTAATCAACCTGATAAATCTAGTACCCACCAGACATTACACATAGCTATTATACTGTTATTGAGTATATTCCTTATGCTAACTTTACATCTCCATGACTATTTTGTAACTACCAATTTGTACTTCTTAATCCCTTCCCCTATTTTACCTATTCCCCAACCCTTCTTCTAACTGGCTACCATCAAAATGTGCTCTAATCTATGAGTTTGTTTCTATTTTGTTTGTTCATTTATTTTGTTCTTTAGGTTCCACATATAAGTGAAATAATATAGCATTTGTCTTTGTCTGACTTACTCTACTCAGCACAATACCCTCTAGGCCCATCCATGTTGTTACACGTGGCAAGATTTCATTCTTTTTTATGTTTGAGTAATATTCCATTGTGTGTTTATGTACCACCTCTTCGTTACCCATTAATCCATTGATGGACACCCTGGTTGCTTCCATATCTTGGCTATTAAAAATAATGCTGTAATTAACATATGGATGCACATATCCCTTTGAAGCAGTGTTTTGAGTTTCTTTGGATAAATACCCAGAAGTGGGATTCCTGGGTCCTTCTTTGTCTCTTGTTATAGCTTTTATGTTAAAGCCTATTTTGTCTGGTATAAGTATCATTGCCTCAGCTTTTGTTTGTTTCCATTGTCATGAAATGTCTTTTCTTTTCTTTTCTTTTCTTTTCTTTCTTTGTTTCTTTCTTTCTTTTTTTTTTTAAAGATTTTATTGGGGAAGGGAAACAGGACTTTTTTCTTGGGGAACAGTGTGTACTTCCAGGATTTTCACAAGTCAAGTTATTGTTCTTTCAATCATAGTTGTGGAGGGCGCAGCTCAGCTCCAGGTCCAGTCACTGTTGTTAGTTGCAGGGGACACAACCCACCATCCCTTGCAGGAGTTGAGCCAGCAATCTAGTGGTTGAGAGCCAGTGCTCCAACAAACTGAGCCATCTGGGAGCTCAGTGGCAGCTCAATGTGCCGTGTTCAATCTTAGTTGCAGGGGTGGAGCCCACTATCCCTTGCAGGAGTCGAGGAGTCAAACCAGCAACCTGTGATTGAGAACCCACTGGCCCATGTGGAAATTGAACCGGCAACCTTCGGCATTAGGAGCATGGAGCTCCAACCACCTGAGCCACTGGGCAGGCCATGAAATGTCTTTTCCATGTGTGTCTTTTTATCTGAAGTGAGTATCTTGTAGGCAGCATTTATAAGGGTCTTCTTTTCTTATCTATTCAGCTACTCTATGTCTTTTGATTGGAGCATTTAATCCATTTACCTTGAAAATAATTGTTGATAGATATGTAGTTATTGCCATTCTATTATTCATATTTTCAATCTTCTCTTTCTCCTTCTTCTTCTAGAAGTCCCTTTAACGTTTCTTGTAATACTGGTGATGAACTCCTTTAGCTTTTTCTTGTCTGGGAAGGTCTTTATCAGTCCTTCAATTCTAAATGATAGCTTTACTGGGTAAAGAAATCTTGGTTGCAGGTCCTTGCTTTTGATCACTTTGAATATTTCATGCCAATCCCTCTGGCCTGTAAAGTTTCTATTGAGAAATCAACTGACAATCTTATGGGAGCTCCCTTGTAGGTAACTGTTTTCTCTGCTGCTTTTAAGATTCTCTCTTTGTTTTTAACCTTTGGCATTTACATTATGATGTGTGCTGGTGTGGGCGTCTTTGGGTTCATCTTGTTTGGGACCCTCTGTGCTTCCTGGGTTTGTATGTCTATTGACAGGTTAGGGAAGTTTTCCATCATTATTTCTTCAAATATCAGCTCAATTCCTTGCTCTCCCTCATCTCCATCTAGTACCCCCATGCTGTGATGTTTTATTTTTTTAATTGTCTTTTTCTTTTTGCTATTCTGATTGGATGTTTTCTGCTACCTTATGTTCTAAATTGATGATTTGATCCTCTGCCTCATCTAATCTACTGTTGACTCCTAATGTGTTCTTTACTTTAGTTACTGTATTCTTCATTTCTGACTGTTTAATGTTTATTAAATATAGACTTAATGCATCATGATGCCACTTTATCAGGGTTTTTTTGTTTTTGTTTTTTAATGGACTGGTGTTGCTATTTTCAGTTACTTTCCTTGATAAGCTTCTTGGAACTTCAAAACAACAAGTTTTGGGAAGCCATAGCCATAACTGAGGTTTCCATAAGAGGCCTACCCATTTCCACTCCCATTTTCTCTGAACACAAGTGTAATGAGAAGTGACGAAAACAGGTAACTTGTAGCCCATATGCATACCTACGTTCAAATTGAAAAGAACACCTTTGAAAAGCCACAACAGGGATCTAGACTTAGGGAGCAGAGTAATAGGCTGGATTTCAGCTCCTACTTACTCCCTCAGCCAACGTAGCTTCCAAAAGATAGGAACCCAGCCTCACATCAGCTCAGGTCCTGAGTAAATTAAGGTTATTTTCCCTCACTCCAGTTATCTACTAAAGGACAGATGAGCCCTCCCTGGAGACAGACAACTTCATCATATCCCTGCAATATTTTTATGCAATGTCCATCATTTAATGAAAAATTATAAAGCAGCACTAAGAGAAATGGTAGACAATAGAAATGTACTTACAGATGACTCAGATATTAGAATGAGCTGCCATGGATTTAAAATAACTGTGATTAAAATGTTCAGTAAAGTACATGATAGGATAGAGAAGTTCACAAAAGGACTGGAATATATAAAAAACCCACAAACTAATTCTAGACTCTAAAATTTTGGACCACATACATGTAGCTTTCTAGTTATTAAGGACTAAGAAACGTTGTGAAGAGAAAAGGGAGGTGAAGAATGTGACAGAGAATGGGAAGAGGCCCTTGGAATCCAACCACGAGAAAAGAAAAGGATCTGAAGCAAAACTCTCCTGACACCACAGTGTGAAGACAGTTGAGCTGCCAGAGCAGCAGTGTGCTGATATATACTGCAGGAAAGTTTTCAGGGGAGTGCCAAGTTTTTTAAATCCTAGAAACAGAGAAAGAAGGTATATTTTCACTATATCTTGCTACACAGAGAGGATTGCTAAATAAAGGGTCCAAAACCAAATACCTTGGTCCATGATAGGGTCCAGGAAGAAACAATGAACAATTCCAACCATAACACCCAAAAGAAACATCTTTTGAATAAATTACCAGACACAAGCAAAGAAAACATCTCTGTCTCAAAAGCAATCAACTCCTTCAATTCATCTGCTAAACTGTGTTTGTATGAAAGTTGTATTTAATTTCAGAAAATCTTTTTTGAGCTATACTTCAATTTCCTTAAGTGCCTTTATTATTGCTTTTGTTGTTCAAATTATCACCATTCCCCTTCTGAGCCTCTGGTGTGTCAGAGCCTGCTTTTGTTGTTCTTCCACTAATGCTTGGCTTTTTTGGTTTGTTGTTATTTCTCTTGGAACCTCTCTTAGGGACTCAGTTTACCTTCATGCCCCTAGCAGTTTGCTGCTGTTTTGTAGTGGGTGGATTCCAGGAGGAAACTATGTTCCTTGGTTTTCTCTTTATCTCTCAGGTTCAGCAAGGTCTCACCCTTCTTCCTTTCTTGAGGACCCAAAGAGCCTGGGCATGCTCCCACCAGCTTATGTTGATTTTTCCCAGAGCATCAAGGATTCCCTTGAGCCAAGATACCCTAGGTATGAATGCTTGTGGTTGCTTGCTTGGGACTGTCCTACAGTAGTCTCCAAGCTCTCATTTGGACCACATAGAAGGGAACCCTTCTATAGCTCTCTACAACTTGGTTTTGAACGTAATGAATCATCATCATCATTATGTTATTTTTTCTTGAACTTGGTTTAAACCAAAAATTATTTTGATGGCTCAACTATTTTTTTTGTGTGTACCCCAAAGTACAAATTTAACAAATAAATCTTCATTGGGTCTTTACTACTACATTTACTGCTGATAAACTTTGTGAAGTTGGTATGCAAGATCTAAAAAAAAAAAATTCTACTCAAAATATGAATATGGAATTGACCTTAAACATTCTGTTGGGTTCTAAGGGCCTACATCACTATGTGCTATGTGGTAAAGCAATTCTTCCACAACTTTTCTTTGTTGGAACAAGTGTGAATCATTTCTTCTCACAAGATGTCATGACATCATAAGGCCTTGGCACTAATGTCATTATGTATGGAAACATATGGGAACAGCACTTGGTCACATTGACTACATAAGCCAGAATAGATTTATGTAAATTTTTAAAATTATTTAAATGAAAACATAAAATTAAAAGTTCTTATGAAACTTGCTAATCTTTGGGGATGTATATGGGAGTCCAAGTTTGAGAAACCTGAAGTAAAGAGTCCCCCCAATGGTGTCTATCTAGCTATGAGTCCCAGAGCCAACACTCAAAAGCCTTACTAATGTTCATTTAATGTTCATTAAATTGATGTGCTAACTTCTAATTTCATTTTTTCAATATCTCGAAAATATTAATAACCTATTACTATCAAATATTTGAACCAGGTTTTAAAAAAGCTCTAGAAGTCAATTTTTACAGTTGCCAGTCTTTTCCCTTTTTTTGGTTTAGTTTCCTCCCATTCACTCTATTCCTCTGGTACTGGTTGATATTTCAAAACTTGGGAAATCTCATTTGGAAAGACAAGGAGCAGAAGAAATACCTGATTTATCTGTAGTTTGCAAAAAATATTTTACCTTTAACCTCATTGTAAATGATGCATAGATTCCTAATTTCCTTAATTTCACTGTGCCTACTATGTGCTATGTGCTTTTACCCAGTGAGAAGCAGCTTAATTTTTTTCAAATTAAAAATGTGTAATTATTTTTGTTCATTTACATTTAATGTTATTGATGATATATTTGGATTTATATCTACCATTTCACTATTTGTTTTCATTAGTCCCACCGATTTTATATTTATTCTTCCCCCACCCCCTTTTTTTGAATTAGCTGAATATTTTGTGTTATTGTATTTTCTTCTTTAGTAACTATATATACTTTTACTATCAATTAGTGGTTACTTTAGAGATTATGAGACTCATTCTTGGCTTATTTTTCTATAAATGTTAATACTTTTACCCCTTCTTAGGTAACACTAACACCTTAAAACATTTTAACTCCATTTCCCCTGACTCTATGCATTTAGTTATATATATATTTAAACTACCTGGGGTATCATTATTGTTTTGTATAGTGTGCATTTATTTAGATTAATCCATATGTTTACTCTATCTATGCTGCATTTCTGTTTTTCTGTCTGGGATCATTTTCCTTATGCCTGAAGAATTCTCTTTATAATTTCTTTTAGGGTGATGAATTCTCTTAGCTTTTCTTTGTTGAGAAATGTCTTTGTTTTGTCTCTGATTTGAAGACTATTTCACTAGGTATAAAATTCTAGTTTGGCACCCAGGGATATCTCTCAAACTCCTTTCCCTATTCCTAGAATTTAAAAAACTTGGCATTGCTCTGAAAAATTCCCTCCAGCCTGTATCAGTACACTGCTGTTCAGGTAGCTCAACTGTCTCCCCATTGTGGTGTCAGGAACGCAGATTCAAGACCCAGAAAGGCTTTACTTCAGATCTTATTCCTTTCCTGTGGCTGCATTCCGAAGGCCTCTTCCTGTGTACTGTCATATACTTCATCTCCCTTTTCTCTGAGCAACTTTTCCATTAATCTTCAATATTAGTGACTTGAAGCCCACATACACATTATCTGGATTTTCATAATTGCAGGAAAGGTACTGAGAAGTAAATTGGTATATATCAAAATTTTGTATAAAGAAATTTGAGGTTAGGAAGGGCTTGCTATTTTCAGACTAGATAACTGCATGATTATTAAGTAAGCTTACTTCCCATTTGATTAATAATTTGATTTGTTAGGGGATGCAGCTGGGTGCTATGACAAACAAATCTCAGAATCTCAGAAGTCTAACACAATAGTTTACTTTGCACTCACGTAACGTTCAGTTGGGTTTTCCATGGGCAGCCTTCTATATGGAATTCAGAGACTATGGTGCCTTCAATCCCTGGGCTTCAGGCTCCTCTATTGGGAGCCTGCATTCAGTCAGCAGGAGAAAGAAGAGAGACACTGGAGGATTATACATGGCTATTATTCATAGGCTGGGTCTGTAAGTGACACTTACATTCCATGGGCCTGAATTTGGTCAACAGCCACATCCAAATTTAAGGGAGGCTGGGAAATGTCATGAAGCTGTGTGCCCAGGAAAAAGAAGAAACTGGGTTAGTGAGCAGACTCTAACACAGTAATTAATAGTAATTCAATTTAAAATCATTAACTTTTCCCAAACCAAGCTCAAGAAGTTAAGAATTATTTACATACATTTCATTCAATTTGTGCTCTAATTAACTCATATACAATACAAATTTTAAAACTACAGAAGTGTAATTTATTCTTAGTAGTTTCTTTAATTTCACTTTAACAAAAATAGTAACACTAGTGGCTTTTAAATAGCCTATTGCATGGAATGTTCACTTATTTGGACGATTATTTTAGGATTTACTACATTTGACATTAGAGACAGAATACTCCCTGGACTGACCCAACTGTTTTATTTCCATTCCTGTCCCATTCCTGCCTGGAAATTGTGTATGTTTCCTTTCAATTTCATCTTGTGCTCACAGAGCATGGATGCTGAGAAAGTAAAGAACTGTGCTAGGGGATTCACTGTGAATTCATGCTAACTTCTGCTGTGCTCTCACTGTTGTTTGTTAATCTCACCTACTCCACCAGCACCACCCTGTCACCTCCTAGAGGAGCCTTAGGGCCTTCCTCACACTGGCCATTAATTTCTTCTAATTCTTCATACCCCTGACATTCTTTACTTTCAAGACAAACTCATCACTTGACTCTTGTTGTTTAACTGCAGTTTTTTGCTCAGTGATCATCTCTCCCCTTTCCATAAAATATGGACTATATTTTTCACGTTCATAGCTCTATGTCCAGTGACATTTGGTGAATGAACACCAATGAGACTTGGGGTCAGCTCTATTATGTACCCCATTTTTCACCTCCAAATATCTCTGTCTCTATATACAACACTTTCACATTTTAATTCCTGTCATGGGAGAAGATCTTTCTTTCCTTTCTATGGCTTATTTCTCCTTCATCACTATGTCCCATCCCAACATTTTTGAGACTTCCTTCTTCAATTATCTCCTCTCTTCAGCGTCTTTACTCTCTCCTTTCCCACTGGTTTTTGTTTGTCACCTCTCCAAATATGAACAATTTCCCCCCAGGTTGAAAAAGTCTTTGTTTTATCCCTCTGCCTCTCAAGCTTTTAATCTCTTTCTTTTCTTCCACAGCCAAAATTAATTGCTATTTCCAATGACGCATGGCCCATGCACTCCCTCATCTTCTCAATCTGATAATCACTCTACTGTGGGTCCTCAAAGGTCATCAGTGACTTCCTAGTTACCAGATTCAATGATCTTTTCTCAGTCCTCATTTCCCTTGATCACTTTGCAATATCAGAACTATTACATACTTTGGAAGAAACTGCTGGTTGACCACCACATATCCCATTCACCCCTCCTTACCAACACAACTCCAATTTTAATCCAAGTGGTAATGTGTCCAATTAAATGACAATATTGCTCACCCTCTCTTGCCTTGTGAAATGTAAACTTGAATACATGCTTGTGTTCATTTGGTTAATGCCAGATGCTGTAACAGATAAATTCTAAATTCTGATCAGCTTAGACAATACTGTTTCCCCCCCCCCTCACATAACACCCAAAATGTATGTTCTAAGCCTTCTACATGGTCATTCTTGGAACCGGGTTCCTTCCATATACTGAGTCATCCTTTAGCTGATGGGGAAAGAGTATGGAGCACAGCATGTGGGAGGCAGGAAAATGTAGTTTATGTGACTGCCCAAGAGGAAGAAAAAGATTTGTTAGGCAACTAGCCAGTCTCTGCCCCACAGGTAAGTCATTCAATAATGAATTCTGGCCCAACCAAATCAGCAGGCAGGATTGGAATAGGCCATAGTCACAGCTCCCTGGCTGGGTGCATTCTAGGGCAGAACATTTCATTTGATCAGTCCTTTAAGCCAATGATCATCATTTCTTTTTTACTCTCTGCCATAACAAGTTTATTACTCTTTACATATTTTTCTTCTTCTTATTGTTGTCATAAACCATGAGTGCATTTGCATTCTGCCTTAATGAGAACCATTACCAATTACAATAAGACTTATAAGTCTTTACAACTGTGAAAATTGAAGTTAGAAAAATACTGAGATAAACAGATGAGATAAAGTGGAACATGAATTTGTGTTTTAAATCTCCCAAAGAGACCCAGAATTGCAAAATTCGAGTCATGTTGGTCACTGCCAACAATAATGCTTTTTGCCAAGTCCAAAAAAAGTACAAATGAGGTTTATAAGACATACAGAGATCACAGTGCCTCACTGCGCAAAACAACAACCCTCCTGTTAGTTTCATTCACTCCATAGACTCGAAAACAAAGTTCTTCCCAGCATTCCCTACCGTGTTTACTGATGTAGACGATGTTTGCTGTCTAATCTTGATCCACTGGTTAAAGGTGGCATGCCTGTGGATTATCCTTTTTTCAGCTCAGATTACTCTCTAATAGGGAGACATTTATCTGTATTTAAATTCAAGGTGATCACATAAACATTCGAACCAGATAATTTCTCTTCCTTTCTCTCCAATCTTATTAATAGTAATAATAACAGTTCATTTGAGGGCACCCAAAAGAATGGGTCACTTGTGTTTGGGGATGAGGGTGAGGAACTTATGGGAAGAATCTGAAGAAAACCATTGCATGATCAGAGAAATGAAATAAAAATCCAAAACTTTGCTGAAAAAAGCTAGATCAAAAATGATATGTGGGGACAGAACCAGGAGTGCAGTTTCCAGGCTCTCGCCCTCACGTGGAAAGGTGCTGGCTCAGGTAGTAAATGGCCATCAACTGTGATTGGATGGCCATCAGTTGTGGCTGGTTGGCCGTCAGCTGTAACCAGTGAGCTATTGACCACTAATATAACTGCCGTGGCTACGCTAGCAGAAAATGGGGGCTAGCAAGAAGATGGTGGCTGAGCTAGCAAGCGCGGATTGCAGTTAGCATGGTGGATTGCAGCTAGCAAGTGAGGTGGGTTGGCAGAGAGAAGTGGACAGTAGGTTGTGGATAGTGTGGCTCCTGCTTCCTGTGTCTCTAATCCAGCCACCAGTGAGAATATGGTAGTATGACTCCCCTACCTATGACTCCGTGGGTGTTCCTTTTTGGCCTCACCATATCCTGCGTTCTTATATGGGGAGCGGGACTAGAGACCCCAGAAGAGACCCCATGTGACTCCCTGCATGACAAATGGTGCAGTGAGCAGGGTCTTCCTCATGACATGGTATAAATAAATAAAAAGTAGAATTGGGGAGCTGTGACCCAGGCATTGGCCTAACTTGCCTGGAGTCACCAGAAAGGTGTTTAGGGAGTCTCCTTCAATCTCAAGGTAAGTACACGTGGAGCTGAGGGGCCCACTGTCTCTGGGTCTCAGCTGAGATGCCCACCAGCATTGTCTTAGTAGTGGATGATATAATCTAATGTGCCACCCAGATCCCCTTCAGGACTAAAAGACTTATTCCTCTAGCTGTCGGCACACAGCCTTTAGCTGTCAGCCCCCTCCAAGTATTGCCTTGCCTGGAGAGAATTGCCCTCTCCTGGGCCCCCAGTGACTGAACCACCCAGGCCCTCACCCCCAACTCACGACAATTCTGAGGGCCCCCTTTCAGCTTCTGAGTTTCCAGTTGGGTTGATTAAGGCCTTTTATTGAAACTGTATCACAGCCTGACTTCTTCCTCTGCCCAGTCCTGCTTCTGTTTCTTCCCTTTCACAGGTTTTAATCCAAAAGCACTCCTTAACAAAT
Organism: Rhinolophus hipposideros; assembly: GCF_964194185.1. Classification (NCBI taxonomy): domain Eukaryota; kingdom Metazoa; phylum Chordata; class Mammalia; order Chiroptera; family Rhinolophidae; genus Rhinolophus; species Rhinolophus hipposideros. The sequence goes on from NC_138051.1 coordinate 62,070,037, forward strand.
GTCCTACACGTTACTCTCCATCTCAGAGTCTGCTTTATAGGAAACAAAGTAGTCACACCTGCCAAGAACTTCCCTTAGAACTACAAACTGCTAGAAAATCTCAGAATCAGCGAACTGGCACACCTATAATTGGGTTAACAAATGTGTTATTCCACCATTTATATACTCTCAGGTCATTACCCACAGATATTTTCAAAGATTCATGTTCATCTTTAAGGTTTAAACGACAGCCAAGCTAAAATTCAAAGTATGTTCTCTCCAATTCTTGAACATACAGAGGTCTTGATCCTGGATTGCCTGTGGAAATAGGTCACCGAGGTTGCCCAAAACATGCCAGCTCCCTAGAATCTCTGGAGGACTTAATCTCTCATTTTGGTAGCAAAAGAAATCAAAATGGAATTTCCTGCTCCACAAAAGCTTGGGGATCCCTAAAAAGCAGGAATCAGAATCAGACAAAATGAAGGCTTTTCTAAACCCCTTGCAAATTTTAGCAGATGCCAAAATGACATGTGTGTAGAGTTGGCCACAAGATACGTGACCAGCAAAAATGTGGGGAACTGTCATCTGCCTAACCCTGGTGGTAATTCTGCCTCCCGACTTCTGAGCAAATATAGGAAATCATAGGGTCTCGCCTTTCTCACCCTTTTGCCGTCTCTGCTCTTCTCTTTCTCCAAAGCAGAGTCTTACGGAATCCAAAAGACCTGAATGCCATTCTATCCTCATCACTTACTAGTTATGTGAACTTGCAGAAGTCACTACCCTGAGTCTCATTTTCCTTATCTGAAAAAAATGGTATGTAAAGAAAGAAAACTTTGCTGGTTCAGTTGGCAGGAATAAAAACATTAGTTAACAGCACTGACAGAGTCATGCAGAGCTTGTCACAGCACTATGCTTAACATTCTAGTTCAGTGGTTCTCACCTCAGCTTAAAAAATACTGAAGCTTGGAGGCCACCCACAGAGCATCTGATATCATTGGTTTGGGATGCTGAAGCATCTGAAATGTTTCAAGCTTTCCAGGTGATTCTAAAGTGCAGCCAAAGTTGAGAACCTATTTCTCCAGGCAGATTATTTTATTTAAGCCTCAAAACTATCCTATGAGTTCAGTGCAATTGTCTGTCCTCCTCCCATCCCCATTTTTACAGACAAGGAAATTGAGGTTTACAAAGGTTAGATGACTGCTCAAGGGTACAGAGCTAGCAAGGGGCAAGGCTGAGATTTGAATTCACATGGCATGACTTGGTCCCATCAGCGTCATCATCACCACACTGCTGAGCAACCTACTGGATGTGAAGAAGCATCTAGCATGGCCTCTAGCATGCAGAAGATGCTCCCAAATTGGCAGCTAATTTTGTTCTTTGCTTTGTAATTTTCCTCCTCTCCATTATCTGCTCTTCACAATCCCCAGACTAAAATATTGCTTGGAGTTCAGTAGAAATGAGGGGTGGATAACATTTAGAAGCACAGTCAGGATGGATCCAGGAAAAACTATTCCTTTCTTTTACTCGTCTCCCTTCCTAAAATCCGGCTACTTGCTTTCTGTGTAAAATCTTTTTAGTTAATAATTACAGATACCATACTGAAAATATCAGAAACCCAAGAAGAAATTTTTCTGCCATCCCCTCTCACGTTTAAGTCAATGTTTCATTTGCCTATGCCAATCTCTAGGTCTTGTCCATGAGTATATATATTTTATACATTTACAAAAATCACAATATAATTATATATTCAAATTTGTCAGTTCACATTAAGCCATATATATTTATCCAGGAGATAAGTCTTATAACCAAATTAAGTACAGCTCTGTAGATAATGAAGGTAACTTTACCATGTAACTGGGCCCAAGATGTTTTCGTTAAGATTCCCTCTTAATCATATGACCCAGCAGTCCCACTTCCGGGTAGCTATCCAAAGAAACCCAAAACACTAATTTGAAAAGATACATGCACCCCTATGTCACTGCAGCACTATTTATAGTAGCCAAAATAGATGAATGGATAAAAAAGATGTGATACATACATATAATGGAATATTACTCAGCCATAAAAAAGAACGAAATTACCATTTGCGACAACATGCATGGACCTAGAAGGTATTGTGTTGAGTGAAATAAGTCAAGAAAGACAAATACTGTATGATTTCACTTATATGTGGAATCTAAAAAACAAAATAAAAGAACAAAGCAGAAACAAACTCATAGATACAAAGAACAAACTGATGATTTCCAGATAAGAGAGGGGTTGGGGGGCTGGGTGAAAAAGGTGAAGGGATTAGGAAGTACAAATTGGCAGTTACAAAATAGTCACAGGGATGTAAAGTACAACACAGAGAATATAGCCAATAACATTGTAGTAACTATGTAGGGTGTCAGCTGGGTACTAGACTAGTCAGGGGGACCACTTCATAAGTCATATAAATGTCTCAACACTATTGTGTACACCTGAAACTAATATAATACAATAGTACCTCTGTTTTCGAGCGTCTCCGTTGACGAACATTTTGGTTTACGAACACCGTAAACCTGGAAGTAAATTCTTCAGTTTTCAAACACACCTTGGAAGTCGAACATGTCATGCGTCTTCAGCTGAGTGCAAGATCCTGAGGCCTAGCTGTCGGCTGTTTTCGAACATTTCAGAAATCAGTCTTCTGGAATGAATTAGTTTCAAAAACCGAGGCACCACTGTATTAAGTGTCAACTTTAATTGAAAAATCTAAAAAATTTAAATAAAGTATAAATAAAAGAAAGGGGAAAATATCAACCCACAATTTTGCCATCCCAATTTAAAAAAAAATCCCTCTGAAGAAAAAACTTAGTCTTGTTACTCTGAAAGCTGATATACAGTGGCACCTTGGTTTCGAACATCTCCATTGACGAACATTTCAGTTTACGAACGCCGTAATCTATGGTATCATTAGATAGTAAAATTCATGCTAAATTTGCAGTTTTAGGGGTTGATTTTAAAGGTCTGGAACAGATTAATCCATTTTGCATTACTCTCTATGGGGAAATCATGCCTCGGTTCTTGAATGTTTCAGAACTCGAATGGTCTTCCAGAACAGATTACGTTAGAAAACCGAGGTACCACTGTAAAATTTATAACCATGTAAAAGTCACATGAAATGACATTTGCCTTCCTTTATTTACTGTATACTCGTCAGTGCCCACACTCCCCACCCCATGCCTGGCACAAAGTAAGAGCTCAAAAAACATACTTGATGTATGAACAAATGATACTTTTCTTGGCTGAATAGTGAAGCTGTAAAATAAAAATAAGATTTCTTAGGAGGAGGGACAGGAGACCCCAAACTTAAGCCTGAGAACAGAGCAGGGTGAACAAGAGCAAAGCAGGCAGGAAAGCAGCCGGAAACCCATGGTAAATGCCAGCTACACTGACCGGGAGGAAACATGTGGTTTCCTGAATTGTACCCGTTCAAGACCACTAACTTGAAGCATGACATATATAAACCATGTCAGAGAGCCACAGCTGTCCCTTCAGTCACACTTTGGAGTTATTTTGAAAAAGTTGTTTACAGTCCTGGGCTCCTCTCTCCCTGTGCTGCTCTTAGAAGGAGTATGGAGGTGAGGTATCTGTAACACAAAAATAAGGGTGCAAAGAACTGGTGTAGGTACACTTCAGAGAACACCTCTACAGTGTCCTTAGAGGAAGATTCTTAAGCTAGAGTCTACGGGGCCTTTTCTGGACACCATAGTGGGACTTCAGGAAACAGTGAACACCCTGTAATTGGTGTAAATTGTAAGCGTGTGTGTGTGTGTGTGTGTCTGTCTGTCTGTCTGGAGAGATCTCAGATTTCATCAGATCCTTGTGTCTTTTGGTTATAGGGCCTTCTCCTTCTTTCACCTCATTAACTCAAGTGGGCTCTTCTGAACCCATCATTATTCATTAGGGGCTGGAGGCGGGGATGAGAGGGAGAAGGTAGAAGACAAGGGAACTCTGTGGAAAGCCTTCTATTAATTGAGCGAATAGATGTGCATGGATTAGAGAGTGTCCAGCATAAGGGCCTATACATTTTCACTTTTATTATTACTATTACTCTATAATACTTTGTTTTCTCAACTTCACAACACTGTGAGATCAGCACAAGTCCCATATCCTATTTATGAAGAAACAAACTCAGAGGGATTGAAGGGTCACACAGCTAGTGGTAGAGTTCAGAACTATCTAATTCCAAAGCTTGGATTCTTTGTCTCCACCTGGTGGCCAGAATTACTGGCCAGGCTTTCAGTCTGAAGGCAGGCTCTCTGGCTACCTTTAAGGCTTTCACATTCAAAGCTCAAGGATCTTATTCTCTCCCTGGGTCTGTCCATCAGAACAGGTACTCAGCCTAGAAATGAGCTTCTTCAAGCCAACGCATATTCTATTTGCTCAAATACTATGGCCCCAGTCATCCCACTCAAATTCCATGCACAAAGCTATTTTCTATCCCAGGGTATCAAGTGATAATTACAGAAATAAATCAGACTTATCACAATGAACTCCCTTGCCTCTGTGGCACAGCCCAGTCAAAGGTCAGAAGGGAAGAAATATATTCTAGGAGTCACAAACCTAGAGCGTGAGAGTGCTCTAAGTCGAGTCTACTATTTTCTGGCTTCAGAATTTATGCTAAAAATTGCAGTTAAACATCAGCTACTAAAACAGCTGTCCTAAAACTGGTGAGCATCCTGACAATTGCATTGTACTGAGCACTTATGCATTTGCACTTTGCATGTTATCCCTATGCCTTGAAAGAGCCAGTCAGGTTGGCTAGACGTTACTTCTTGAGAGGTTAAGCAAGGCCCTCAGGGTCACACAGGCAGTGAGTAGCAGAATTAGGACTTGAGCCCAGGTCTATCTGATGACAGCATTAGAGCTCTTAACAACACTCCTCCCTCTGTAATTCACGTGCCCAGAGCTAACATCTCCCTTGGTTTTCCCTGCAGCCACTTCCCTGAAATCTGGCCAACCTTTTGGGAGGAGAAGCCAACACTGACGGACTCTATAAATACAAGATCCGGGTTTCTGGTCCAGCTTTGCCACTTACTAGCTTTGTCACCGTGGACAGATCACTTAATCTTCCAAGGTCTCCGTTTTCTCACCTACGCAATGAAGGTCAGTTTTCCTTGGTGCACAGATCAAGAAGAGAGTTTGAGCTAAGGCTTAAGTGTTATGCAAATGTTAGTTACCTTTATACCCTCCTTAACCCACTAATTCAAACACTAGGTGGTAAACCTCTCCTGGCCTCCTCAATGCCTTCATCTTCCGCGTTCTCCTTGGACACCACCAGAGTTCCTCCACCACTTCTTTGCACCATCCTCCTCCCTGGTAGCTGTTGCTTAATTTCCCCTCCATGTCAGTAGTTCTGTTGCCTGGCAGAAAGTGCTGAGCCGGGGTGCTGGGACTCTGGCCACTTTCCTTCTTTCTCTCCGACTCTGGGCATGAGGGTCTGCCTCTCTGCGGACCAGAAGCTTTGGGGTCGAGCTCTTCGCTGGGCTGCTCCGCGCTCCTCAGGGCCGGCGCCGGGTGCGCAGCCAGCAGCTCGTCCCGCCCCTCCCGGAGGGGTGTGACCTGAGAGTTTAGATAGGAGGTGCCGGCTGTCGGGCACACCCGGGGCCCGCGGAGCTTCCTCAGCAGCGCAGCCTCTCCTCCCGAGGCGCGCATGGAGCGGCGGGGTTCTCCTCCGCACCCGGACGCCGGGGTGCTGGCCCTCCCGCAGCCTCCACTCTGGCCCACCGCGCCGCCCACCGTGATGCCGTCGTCCTACCGCTGCCAGAACACCACCTCCGTGGAGAAGGGCTACGCGGCGACAATGGGCTGGGTGCTCTTCAGCGCGGGCCTCCTGGGCAACCTGCTGGCTCTGGGGCTGCTGGCGCGCTCGGGGCTGGGGTCGTGCCCGCTGCGCTCACCGCGCCCGCCGCCGTCGGTCTTCTACGTGCTGGTGTGCGGGCTGACGGTCACCGACTTGCTGGGCAAGTGCCTGGTGAGCCCCTTCGTGCTGGCGGCCTACTCGCAGAACCGGAGCCTGTGGGGGCTGGTTCCCCCTCCTGGCAGCTCGCTGTGCGAAGCCTTCGCCTTCATCATGTCCTTCTTCGGGCTCGCCTCGACGCTGCAGCTCCTGGCCATGGCCATGGAGTGCTGGCTATCCCTGGGGCACCCCTTCTTTTACCGACAGCACATCACCCTGCGCAGGGGCGCGCTGGTGGCGCCCGTCGTGGGCGCCTTCTGCCTGGCTTTCTGCGCGCTGCCCTTCGCGGGCTTCGGGAAGTTCGTGCAGTACTGCCCCGGCACCTGGTGCTTTATCCAGATGGTCCATGAGGAGCGCTCGCTGTCGGTGCTGGGCTACTCAGTGCTCTACGCCAGCCTCATGGCGGTGTTGGTCCTCGCCATCGTGCTGTGCAACGTGGGCGCCATGCGCAACCTCTACGCTATGCACCGGCGGCTACAACGGCTCCCGCGTTCCGGGACCAGGGAGCGTGCGGAGCCCAGCGCCGGCGACAGGGAGGCCACCCCGCAGCCCCTGGAGGAGATGGATCACCTCCTGCTGCTGGCCTTCATGACGGTGCTCTTCACCGTGTGCACCCTGCCTTTAATTGTGAGTCGCTCCTCGCCAAGCCTGCGGGGCACTGGAGCGCATCGCGCAGCGGGTGCCCAGCGGGACGGGGGGCGGGGGGCGCGCTGGACGTGGCGCGAGAGAAACTGCGCCCAGGGCCGGGAGGGTTTGTGGCTGCGCCCCCCAGCTCCGATTCTTTCCCCTCACAGCCCCAAGGGGTATAACCCAATATGTTGAGCGAGAAGAGGGAAAGTCACAGAGAGGAAAGGAAAAACAGTGTTCAATGGTGTCTCCTAAGCTCCGTGAAACGTCTCCAGTTGACAGCACCCCCTCCTCTCTGCTTCCCTCCGTTAAGACTTGTTATTTTTGCGCCTCAGAACGCTGAGGAGCAGAACTTGGTTCCTCCTTGGTAATAGGAGTCCTTTCCTACTTCCCGATGGCTAGTTAATGTTTTGTTTCATTATACCTGCCCAGGATTTTAGTGGCTTCCGACATGGGCGGATGGCGTCTGGAAGTTCTCCCAGGTGTTGGTGAGTGAGGAAAGGGAATAAGGGAAGATGTAATCCTATCAGTCATTTGCAGAGGTAAATGACTAAAAGTATAGATTTGGTTTTTAAAACCTCGTGCGTAAAAAGCTTTGAGGAGTCTGGTGCTACTACCGCGAAGGGTAGAGGTAATAAAGGCGGAGAGGCTTTTTGGACAGGCAGATGTGCAAGTATATTTCAGCCACTGGTGTCGTTTCAATAACTTGTTTTGACAGGTTGGTTTTGTTTCAATCTTGGCAGGCAGGGTGACATGAAAGCCATTATCTCAGGGTTTCAATTTACCTCATGGTTTTGAAGATATTTCCTTGTGGGTTCCTCGCCAAGACACCTACAAGTGTGGCTGAAGTTTGAGAAAACTTTTTTAGTATTACTCCTCTCCCTCTCCCCTAACCCCCATCCCTAGTGTAGTTGTTCAACATGAACCACATTTTATAAATACATTGTCAATTCAATGTCTTTGGAGTCCTGAGACTTCTGTGAATAGGAAAGTTAAGTTTCTTGTGGAAACATAGCAATTTTGGATGTTACTGACAAGGGTGGATGAAGGTGAAATATAATGAGATTTTCCTTTAAATGAAAGCCTTAATGGGGGAGGTGCGATGAGTGGTCTGTAGTAGCATCATCATGCAGAGTTAGGATCAGAACTCCTCCAAATAAATAAACAAATCTGTATCTATATAAATAGATATGGGTATAGGTATAGATATTTAGCAGTGGTTCTCAAACTTGACCATGCTCAGAATTATCAGCAGGACTTTAAAAAGCACAGATGACTGGGCCCCGTTCCCCAGAGTTTCTGATTCAGATGATTTTGAAGAATTCTCATTCTTAACAAGTTACCAGGTGAGGTGGAAGCTGCTGACCTGGGGTCATGTTTGGAGAACTACACTGTGAAGCAGGAATTGGCAAAGCACAGCCTACAGGCCACATCCATCCTGCTTTTTTTTTCAGAGCTGTTTTTGTACAGCTCTGGAGTTAATAGTTTTCACAAATGAACATTTGCAATCAATTTGATGACAGGACACACAAATTCGGAAGCCAAATTAAGCCAAATATTATTCCACGAAAAAAAATACTTTTATTTTTCCCCTTAGCATTACAAAATTTGTAGTTAATTATGATTATGATGACATTTTTAATTTCATTAATAAAAGTTGTGGAAATGTGTTTTCTCTTATCATATAAGTACCAGCCGAATAGTCACTATTTGCCTCTTAGCCCGTAAAACCTACAATATTTACTGTCTGGCTCTTTTTACAGAACATGTGTGCAGTTCCTGCTCTAACAGCCTTCTTTACCTATGCTGTGATAGAAGCAGACAAGAGCCAACTGCGTGGATATCATGTCCTGAGTTTCAGTGTTTTTAGTAAGAATAATCAAAAATCACAGTATAATACAGTGGAAAGAACATTGCATTTAGACACATCTCTAAGGGGATTTAAATAACTCATATGGGATTACGAAAATTGAAGGAAATAATGGATTTGAAAGTGATTCCCTAAAAAACTTGTAAAGTTCCAAAGATATGAAATGCAAATAGCATTCTTACAGGAACTGTCATTTTCTAGAAAGGATAAGGGCCTCAGCAATAGACATGGATTTGGATCAGGCTGCATCACGTATTAATGATGATAGTGGCTTATTTACCCTTTCTGACCACAGGTTTCTCATCTGTCAAACAAGGATAACCATACTTGTTCTGTAAGATAGTTATGAAAATTTGAAGTAATATATACATGAAGTTATATATATATATATATATATATATATATATATATAGAGAGAGAGAGAGAGAGAGAGAGAGAGAGAGAGAGACAGAGAGAGAGACAGAGAGAGAGACAGAGAGAGACAGAGAGAGAGAGACAGAGAGAGAGAGAGACAGAGAGAGAGAACCTAACCAGCTGCCTGGCCAAAAAAATGAGTGTCACTATTATCACTAATCATTATTTCCAGTTATTATTGCTGACTGGACATAGAAAATTAATTTAGAAATATGGTCTCCAGAGGAGATAGCATTATATTCTAAGGCAGTGGTTCTCAAACTTGTTTTACTTAAAGAACCCCTTTTTACTCTTAAAAATAATTAAAGACCTAAAAAGCTTTATTATATTCATTATATGTATCAGTATTTATCATATTAGAAATTAAAAATAAGAAAAATTTAAAAATACTATTGCAAAACAAATTAACAACATGTACTTCTTGTGTTTTTACAAAGGTGCAAGGGAAACTTTGGGATTTCAAAATGATTAAATGAATGATAATAAAGTTATAGAAATTATAGCAGATAAAACAGAAAAAAAAACATATTAAGAGTTCAGAAGTACTGAGAACAGTCTGTGAAAATGCACATACGTATTTCCTGAACCTACTACATTAGAAAAGTCTAGAAAACACAAGAATACACAAGCACATATTCCATTAGCTATGGGGGTGCTGATGTCATCACATGTCACATAGCCTCTGTGAGAAGATGAAAGTGAAAAAGACAAATAACGTCTTTTTTAATGAGTGTAGTTTTGACCCAACAGACACATGAAAGGGTATTGGAGACCCCCACACTTTGAAAATCAATTTTCTAAGGAATGGATCTAATGACTGGAAAAAATAAGGCAGTACGTGAAGGGGGAAAGACTTAAAAACAACAATACCACCTTACTCATAGTACAAATATTATATTTCATTAAGCCAGTGAAAAGTTTGCTGCAGTATGATTTTTAAAAATTAACTTTGCTGTAATGCTGAATTAGAGCAAATACTTAACTAGATTAAGTTTTCAAATTACCAATTTGATACAGTAGGAAGAAAGTATAGAGAATGTGGGGTGAGCTTCTGAGGCAATTTGAAGCATATTCTCTAATGAAGCACATTGTCTAACATATTTTCATCAAAATTATTCTTACCTTAGGAAACCACCGTTTGCATTGAGGGTTGTTTATAGGGGACCGAGGGTGGAAGAGAGAGAGTGTTCATATGTAGATTAAATGTGTTAGTTGAGAGGTCTAGACGCCAGGTAAAGATAAGTATGAGCTTGTGGGATTGCATTTACCAAATCCATGGAGTCAGAGAAGTGATAGAGGATATCCTACATGTACTGATAACTCGTGTGTGTGTGTGTGTGTGTGTGTGTGTGTGTGTGTGTGTCATTTTGCTGCAGAAAGAATGCATGGGATGCTCCTGCCAAAGGAGATGGTTAGAGGCGAGTAAGGGATGGTAAGCAAAAGATGGGCCCAGGGGACAGGGTCGGAAGTGGATTTAAAGGGCTAGAGCAGGGAACAATGTCTAGCGTATTGTGATGGATGGACTGGATAGACGACGGCGTTAGAATCTAGAGAGCCATCTGTAACAGAAATATCCCAGCAAGATCAGTTTCCAGTGAATGGGTAACAGCATTTTCTCATGGACTCCTAAATCCAACAGAGGGCGTTCTTCTCACAATGATTTTCTTTGTGTAAATGGAACTACTTAAAAAATACCAAGTGTATAATATGAAGTATGTCGTTTTAGCATCTCTTATAGGAGCAGTTTATGAAGTATGTCCTCAAGAATACTATTGATAGACAGAGACTTTCTGAAAGTCTAAATTGTGTTCAAATTGATATTTTGTGAGAATTAATAGAATACGTACTTCGGGTCACTGTCATAAATGAAGTTATGTTGTGTTTTTAGCAAACTCAAAAAATAAAAATAAATTACATTAAATTGAAAGGCCAGGTATAGAGCAATACACTTCTAACACAAATCAAGTGACTTGAAAATACAAATAACCTAGCAATACGCAATAGAATTGACTTGGAGAAATACTGCATAGAAATAAAATGGTTTGGTTTAATTACGTAAGTACCATTCAGTTACCCAGATCCCAACTAATCAAATATTCTGAAATAGTTGGAATTATATTTTGCTGCACTGCACTTTGAGGAGAAAGGAACAAATCTAAAGACAAAGTCACATAAAGCTTTGTTTTTTAAATCAGCTTAAGTGCATAGCTATTGGCATCATTTATCCATTCAGCACATATCCATTATCTACAACATTCAAGACACTGTCATTCATTATAGGGATCTAAAGTGAGAAAAACATCACATCTGCTGAAATACCAGAGGTGGGAGGGAGTTTAGAGAAGGAAAGGAGTCACTCCTAATTGACAAAATAATAACATTTAATTATTGACTTCTTTTATATGGTAGGACCTATTGTCAAGGTTTTACTCATAACATCTTATTTGAATTTCATAACAATCCTGGAAGGTAAGTACAATTCTATAGAGGAGGAAATGGAATAACTTGCCTGAAGTCACACAGTCAATGAGGAGATTCCCTCTAACCCAGATAGTTGGACTCTAACCCTGATATGCTTAGCCACTACCTCAAAGGGGTTTTCCGAAGGGGGTAACATTTGAGGTCGACCTTGTAAAGAGGTAGGAATTGGGCACACAATCAGTTTCCATATCTGTAAAATGAATATAATGATCATACTTCATAGGATTTTTGTGAGAATGTAATGGAGTTTTCAAAGTACAATGCTTAGAACAGTGCCTGAAAACATGGGCATTAGCCATTATTATTACTGTTAGTATTATTAAACAATGATGATGGGAGCGGACTTCCAGACATGGTATATCTTCTTAAGTGCAGTAGATGTGAGTAGCTGAGCCTACTGAAGTACTCTGCAGAAAAGAGTAAAAAGATAAGGAAACAATTATGGGAAAACACATCTCCTCCAGCAGATATTCCTTGATTGCCCTAAATGGGTCTGGTGTGTTCACTTATTCATGTCCCCTCCCACAAATGTTGAGTTTGCATATTCCATCCCATTAGAGTCCATTTTGTCCCATTATGGATTTAGAATCTCAGTAGGCAGAAGGAGTATAATAGCATCAAGAAAAAGTGGCTGGCCTCCAAGGGAGTGGGAGACAGTAGTGGTACTTGTCCAGTCAGCAGTGTTGGCTGAATGGCAGGAAAAGCCACAGGACAGGCAGTTTGCAGGGCTCTGAGGAGGCCACAGACACCTCAGGAAGGATCAGGACAAGAGGAGTCACTGGGTACAGGAAAGTAGGCTTGCATTTCTATGTGTGGGTTTTTTTTTTTCCTAGTCTGAAAAGAGGATGTTGACCACAGAAAGGTAACCATCTATGCTAAGATGCTAAGAATAAATAACTTACATGAATTGAACTGGTCCTTTTGCAAGTCTCCTGTCTTTTCACTGGAGTATTTCCTATCTCTTCACATCGACTAAAAACTTCTGTTTCATTGATGTCTCCATACATGTGACATGTCACAAAAGTGTGACTAATTTCTGAGCTAACTAATCAGAGAGGATAGGAAGCAGGCAGAAGAAAATAAGGCGAAGTGAAGAAAATATGGAAAAGAATCTCTGTATTTATGGAAGTGGTGACTTCCAAGAAGTGTATTTATGGAAGGGGTGATGTGGTGACCCTGTTGGTAAAAGATTCAGTGACTGGATTTGTCCCACCTCAGCCCTTCCTCTTCATAGCCTGGCAGGGACCTGGAAATTCCAGTGCTCACAGCAGATAGAACAGCCTCCAGGGACGTAGATGAGGTCTCTCACCTCCACTGAGCCTCCCAGGTTGACCCTGTGACTTCCAGGCACCTCGCTTGCACCCATCAGCTGCAGCAGCCTTCGCTGCTTATGAATTTACCAAAACTGAACATTCCAAGCTGAGCTGCAATGCTCTTACAGAAAAGTAATGTGTCCTAAGTGAAATAATTGAATGTATTGCTGCCATCAACCTTTCACTATTGTAATGGAATGTTTTTCTTTAAAACAGTATCGTGCTTACTATGGAGCATTTAAAGCTGTCGACAAGAAAAATGAAACTTCTGAAGTCGGAGACCTCAGTGCTTTGCGTTTTCTATCTGTGATCTCAATTGTGGACCCTTGGATTTTCATTATTTTCAGAACATCAGTATTTCGGATGTTTTTCCACAAGATTTTCATAAGGCCTCTTATGTATAGAAATTGTCACAGCAATTCCTGCCAAACTGAGATAGAATCCAGGCTATGACAATGTTTTACACTCTCTGATAAGCTGAGGAATGTATCACACTTGCCGTCAAAGAACCACGACAAAAAAAATCTTACAACTTAAATCCTTAAAAGTTATCTCCCATAACAAAACATCTAAAGGTATTTTCAAAAGTATTTGATATCTTAACTATGTATTGTCACTCTATATTCATGAACCAGTTCAGCAGATTTTTTCATTTCAGGTTATTAATAGCGACTAAAATTTCATATATTGTAAACAGTGTTATTAGTCTTAAAGAGATGATATGAATTGTTATGACATTTGTACTTGGTGTCCCTAATTTTTTATTTAAACCCAATAGAAACATCACTGTCTAGTTATGTGATGGGTGTTAAAATTTCTTACCTAATTCTATCCTAGTGAAACCTGATGTGTTTACTTTGTGTCATAATTACCCATTTCATTATTTTCTTTGCCAACTGATGTAAATATGCCTAAATTATAGAGACTTCTCAGAGGAGTGAGGTGGGAAATACAGCCAAATCAGGAGTTCAGAGGGGCCTTCCATAACCACCATCTGGAAGGTGCTCACTGCCTCACATGAAGAACAAAGCTATAAATAAGTAGACACAAAGCAAGATGTGACTATGCCCACAACCCAGAGAAGAAAAATTAATTTGTATCTCTTAAATTACAGTTTCTTGTGTATTGAAACAGGGATGTCAGTAGGAATCAAAATTTTAGAGTGGGCTACAAAATATTGTTTCAATTTTGGCACCTCCTCCATTTCATAAGTTTATCATGTTAATGAATTCTTTGGGGGAGGGATTTATGCTTCTTTGAAAAACGGTGATGTGTGACTTACCAGAGAGCCATGTTCACTACCTGTGGTTGTGTGAAGCAGCAAGGCATTCCACACATCAAAAAGCCCAGCCAGGTCTCAGTCAACCTCAGCTCAGGGTGGTGGCAATGACCTTAACATCTACCTATTAACAATCATATTCTGCTCTTTGTGGAGGAAGTAAGATTTTACTGAGGTTCCTGAGAGCTATGCATTTTCCAGACAGGAGCAGGATGGGCTCAGATGGAGCACAACTGAGCACTTTAATTGTACATTTAAATGTTTACAAAGCTTAGCAACACTATGATCCAAAGGGAAAAGTGGGGAAAATACAGCTGCAGTTCTTAAAACAAACAAGAGACTCTAAACCCAACTCAAGTAAGAACTTTCACCTTTAGTGAAAGAACAGATGGGGGACATGAGCAGCGGTTTCAGCATCTCTAGAGTCCCTTTGTACCCCAATACATGCAATGGAGAGCCGACTACATTTGAGTAGACCTGAGACCCCCATTCAGCCATCTGTTCCAGAGACAAGAGGATTTGCCTTTTGCCTTATTTGCAATTTAGCAGCACCCCCATTTTTCACCTCTGGTTTATCTCAGTGATGGTATTAACCTGGGTACATATGTGTGAGGTATTTTTGTATAGCAACACTGTGAAATGGCCAAATTAGAAACATGTGAATTATAAGTTGAGAGTATGATGTGATGAAAAATGCAGTCATTTTCAAAGTTTAACTTTCATTTGTATATTTATTGTGTAAGTACATGCATGTTTTATTGTCAGAGGAAGTGCATCTTCTTTGTGCTCTCCTTTTGGAAGGTGTGGTATGATAATTGTTGAATGATAATTGTCGAGGTAATTTGAAAAGACCCCAGATGAACCAATAAACATAACTTTATAATATTTTACAGATTTACTTTTCTCCAAATAAAAACAAGAAAAAGTTTTAGTTTTCTTTTTTGAATAAACAGTTTTCAGCAGTATTTCATTCTCTAACAGTTTAATCGTGTGGATTGTCATAGGCTGTTGGATTAGCATTTATATTACTTTAAACAAGTTTGCATAGGTTTATCCAAGGCCTAGTGATCCTTTCTGTTTCATACAAAATGTAGATATGCTATCCTGATGAAATCCATGTTAAGTTAAAAGTCAACTCTTCAATGATCTTCATTGACTTATTCGTTAGTTCATTAAATAAGTCTTAATTGACACATACCTTTGCCAGGCAGTTGGTTAGATACTGAGGAAAAGAATACATAAGACTCAGTGCTGGCCCATAAGCTGCTCATTGTTCAGTGGGGAGACAGGCATGTAAATAGTTACAGAAGAGAATCAAAATTTTAGTAGTTAATGCGCACATGCAGTCCTGTTAGAAAAAGAAGCCTGGATTAGGGGTGATCTGTGCAGTTGTCAGAACTGCACCATGAGATGCTTAAGTCAAGTATTGAAGCTGAGTAGGGATTTTGACTCCAGTTGAAAACTAGACAAGGGATACAAGGAGATGGTTTACAGGAAACATATATGGTTAATAAATGTAGAAAATTTCCTGCCTAATTAGAGAAAGGGAAAATTAAAATCAAATTATTAAGGACCAGACAAAAAGATTATGACTCTCAACAAAAAGGCTGTTATTAAGAGGAAGGAATTCACCTTCCCCTGGTGAGTTTGTAAATTTGTTCACCTTTTCTTGGTAGGAACCTGAGAGTGCATTGCAAGAGTCTAAAAGTGTTCTTTTCTATTGTTCCAGCAATCCCACTCTGGAATTCACTCCCAGAAAATAATCAGGGGAGCTGGCATAGCTATGTGCAAAACTTTTCTTTGTAACATTATATAGAATAATAGCAAAGGAAAGGTAACCATCTATATGACCAAAACAAAGGTTAAACAAACTCTTCAAATCAATCATATACATACATATAGGGGGTGCCAAAAATATATATACACATTTTAAGAAAGAACAAAACTATTAAAATTGTAATACTCAATATATACCGATAACAAAAGATGAGTACAAGTCACGTTTGACTTCTGCAATTACAAGAGGTGCTCAAAGTGGTTACCATCAGCATTCAGACACTTTTGATTATGGCAAACTACTGTTTGAGCAATGTTGACCAGTGTCCACTTGTATACGTTTTTGGTACCCCCAAGATATATATATATATATATAAAAATATATATAGTATAATGTATATAATACATATTATATATTATATATATTATATATACAAACACGAAAATTATGCAGTCATTAAAAGAAGATGTTTTCAAAGCATTATGAAAATTGATAAGAAAGCTTACAAAGTAATACTAGGCAAAAAAGCATGATACAAACTATTTTAAGATACGATCCATAAATATACATACATACAAAATACCTTGAAAAAATAAAGTGTGAACCACAATTACTTTTTTAAATGGAAATGTTTTCCATACTTCTATGTATTTTCCATGTTTTAAAATAAGTTCATATTGCTTTCACATAAAATTATTTTTTTAATGAATAAAAATGGACTGAACAAACAAGGGGGAGAGGCATAAATGAAAAGCTCTCTGCCCAGGAATAATATGTGCAAAGCCACAGGAGTAAAGGAGGGTGGCATGTCCAGGCTTAGTAGCTCCATTTGACTGATTTGGGGAATTATGAGCAAGGTGGCAGGAAAAGAAGCTGAAAAGAGAGGCAGGTTTCACATTATAAAGGGTGTTGGTGCGGCAGTTAGAGCTCTGTGAGGCCTGGATGCTCACTGGAGACTGAAACCAAGGTGCAATCAGAATAGAGTTTGAGGAAGATCATGTTGGTGGCAGGGATTGTGGATGGGCAACTGGGGGCGCCAGATGTGGAGAGAGTGGGTGTGCTGGGGCGTTGTGCAATTGTGCAGCCTGTGCACTAGACCGGGGTGCTGGCTAAAGAAGTGAGTGGGACTGAAACACAGGCCCAGCCTTGCTTTCCTGGCTGTGGACTATATCTGCTCAAAGGAAAGGACCCCTTTTTAGTATCTTTCTATTTGGAGGGCACACAAAGACATCATATATGTAGGCCCAGAAGTGCACTGCTGTAAAGGAGGGAAATAGGTGAGGGAGGACTGAATTCAAGCAGTGGGGAGGGAGAGATGGATCACACAGCTTTTTAGAAGGTAGAGCCAATAGGAAAGATTACAAATTATGACTCAGCGATGCCTTTTGTTCTTTCAGTTGCGTATATTTGACCATTTTCTGCTTCTTAGTTTCAAAATATCCAGGAACAAGTAAGGAAACGGAAAAATTCTGAAAAAAGTCTCTCTCTCTCTCTCTCTCTCTCTCTCTCTCTCTCTCTCTCTCTCTCTCTCTCTCTCTCTCCATTTCCAGTGTACAAAAGATTGGACACTGGATTAGACAAAAAGATTGCAGCATTGAATCCAGTGAAGTTTCTGGGTTATCTCTGGATTTTAATTATATATTATCCAGCTAAGTTCATAAAGGGCCAACTATTAGGAAGGTTCATTTCATTCCAGAAATCCATCAAAGGCTGATTGGGCCAGGTATGCCTGTAACTTTAGGGGAGAGAAGGCATCCCACAAATACCAAGCACTTAGATGACCCCAGAACTCACTAGCCATGCAGCCTTCTTGCTCCTTTAACTGAAGACCTCCATGTCCAGTGCTTCTCCAAGTGCTTGATCTGCACTAGCAGCATCAGCAGCCCCTGAAACTTGTTAGAAATATACATTCTCTGGCCCCACCCAGACCTACTGGATCAGAATCTCTGGGGGTGGGGCCATAAGCTGTCATTTAACATGCCCTCCAGGTGATTCTCATGCAAGTTAAAGTTTGAGAACCACTGATTCATGCCAAAAAAAAAAAAAAGACAGCAAAATAAAATATAAACTTCATTCATAATGTTTCTCCTGACCTCTGGTTCTCAGATCTTTTCAGCTTCAGGTTAGCACTCACACCTGACTCCCAACAGCATTTTATCTGTAATGTTCTTAAGGCAGTTCCAGCATTTACATACGGGCATCCATCACTGATTCTTTCACATGCTCAAAGCACTGATGGCTGGGAGGAGCCTTTGGCCCTTGGAGGGAAAGATGTGCCCTGAGATGTGCTGCTTTTTCTTCAGCCTCCTGGAGATGCTTATTGGGCCTCAGCCTGACAGTTGTTCTGTTGTAAAAGAAAACCAACTAAAGGGCATTCACTCACAAAATCACTATCAGAGATTATGTTTAAAGGTGAGCTTTCATTAGGGATTTAACAATACTTTTTAGCTCTCTATAGAATAGAAATCTCCATTAAAATATGTAAAGCTGTTCTTAAACTTTTGTTATTTGATCTTTTTACATATTTTAGAAATATATTTCATCTTCCTTTCCAGGCTTTAAAAAATTTGAGGGCCAAGTACTGAACTATTTCTCTCTTTTTTTCTCTAATCACTAACATGTACTGTAGAGGGGCTATAAACACATTATAAATATATAATTGATAAAAGGTTTTCTCTTCCATAATCTTCTAAAACATAAGTATATTCAATAAGAGGCTGCTATAACTTGGTCAGAGATTCCTTTGTATCTGATGAGGAATGTTCTCACTCCAGAATATAAAGATTTTTTTCCTTAGGCCATCCAAAGGTAAAAATAATAAATGCTGGGTGATGAACACACAATGTGAGATATAGATAAGTATTACTAAATTGTACACTTGAAATCTATGTAACTTTACTAACAATTGTCGCCCCAATAAACTTAATAAAGAAAAAAAATGCAGGAGAAAATACTTTTGTTCCATATTTTTCCTACTGTCATAGAAATTATGGAATTTAACATGTGTTTCAATTTTATCCAGGAAATAGTAATTCACAATTAACAAAATTAACAATATAAAAAGGTTTTTATTAGGCAATTTTAACATTGTAAAAACAACATTGTTATTTTGGAGCAGAGTGTTTCATGCCATCTCTTGTAATTCCTCTCATGAGTGAGGCTTGAATTGCCAGTCTGGGTATTCCCAGTACAGCATCTAGGTGGGGGAAAGCTGATTTCATAGGTAAGGGGTGGGGCTGGAATTAGGGCTTGCTCTCCCTGTCTTTCCACAATTGCCTAATTCATTGCAACAAATCAGCAGATCTCACCTGATATCACTGAGGTGAAAATTTCAATCTTCTAGACATTTTAAAAACTGCAGTTACTCAGGAGTCAGTCCAGTCTTAAAAATATTTGCAATGAAGGTGTTTAGAATCCATCATGCTATGGTTACAGAATATATGAAATCAAATACAAGGAAAGGAAAATAAACTTGATTTTTTTTCTGTTTGCTACCTAAATGCTAAAATCAGTAAGAACAATAAAGCGTAATCAAGTCAAATCTGATAAGAAAGTATATTTTAAGTTCATAGGGCCTTATAATGATTCTTAATTAATAGAAAGTACTTAGAATCAAATTGGAAACACAGGACAAATTAGATGTTAAAAATAATACAATGTAGTGCAAATGTTACCAAGTGCTATAGTATGGGGCATAGATTTTAACACGGCAAAGCACCAAATTAAAGATAATTGATGTTTAAGATTAGTCTAGTAGCTCATTGTATAGACACCTGGGCATAGACAGCTGGGCAAACAATGTTTTTAACTTGCCAACATCAATTTCTTATCAGTACAAAATAGATTATAGAAACAGTGCCATGCAACACAATTAATAATGAAATGGGGAAAACTTTAATTTCCTCAAATTTAAAAACCACCCAGCAAGTTCTCAATTAGGTTGGAAAGACAAAGAGCAATGATTTACTGATTATAATTGGTAGCACATCCAAAATAAAATAACCCCCCCAAAAAGCTACAAAGGAACCAAAGATCTATCCTTCAAATGGGAACAAAAAGTAATATCAGGCAAAGTAGAATTTAAGGCAGTAAGTTTTGTATGGTTAAAAAGTCAGTCTGTGGCTATAAGATACAATCAGTACTGAATATCATACAGCATGGACTT
This sequence comes from Rhinolophus hipposideros, assembly GCF_964194185.1. NCBI lineage: Eukaryota > Metazoa > Chordata > Mammalia > Chiroptera > Rhinolophidae > Rhinolophus > Rhinolophus hipposideros. The sequence goes on from NC_138051.1 coordinate 62,089,922, forward strand.
ATTCTGACCAAATAATATGGCAATTAAAGTACAAAGGAAAAAGCATTAGAAACATGAGGAATGGAAAAAACCCCTATTGTCGTGGATGGTTTTCATGCCCCATCATCAATCAAAGGTAGATCAAATAGACATAAATACATTTTTAAAAATATACTTTTGTTTTCGTATCACTGAGAACTCAGATGAATTTTTACTCAATAGGCAGAGTATAATGTATTTCAGATGGTCTATTTTTAAGCATAGGCTAAAACACAGACCTGCAGTTCACTTTGGCGGCCTTAGAAGCACCTCATGAAAGACATGCAGTAGTCCTCCAGAGCAGCTCAAACAGAGGTTCAACAAGAGGCATGTCTTTATGTTATTAGAATCTAGTTTGTTAAGCTTTTTTTTAATGGTCAAGCTTTTTTATGTCTTGTCTGAGAAGTTTTTCCTAGGAAAAACCTAGAAGTTTTTCCTAACCTAGAGGCATGTCTTTATGTTATTAGAATCTAGTTTGTTAAGCTTTTTTTTATGGTCAAGCTTTTTTATGTCTTGTCTGAGAAGTTTTTCCTAACCTAGAATCATGCAATATTCTTCTACATTATTTTATAAAAGATTTATATATAGTTTTGTCTTTCATGCTTGCGTTAAAAATCCACCTGTAATTTATTGTGTTTATGGTGGGATGTAGATATCCAAAGTTCTATTTTTATCATATACATAACCAGTTGCCTCCAACTGAACTTTCTGTTGAAAAGTTCATCCTTTCCCCATTGATATCAATATCCCCATTGATATTAAATGTAATATCAATATTCCCATCGATATTAAATATTATGTCACATATCAAGTTTCTAAATTTGAATGTCTATTTCTAATCCCTCTATTTAATACAATTGGCCTACTATCTTAGTTACTATAGTTTTACACTAGTTGGCACACTAAATCCTTACACCTAGTTCTTTTTTCAGGTGGGCCCTGCTAATCTTAGTGCGTTGTGTTTCTGTATAAATTTTAAAATAAGTTTGCTAAGTTTTACCAAAAACAAACAAAAAACGTACTGAGATTTTTACTGGAATTGCACTGGATCTATTGATCAATTCAGTACATCTCCCAATTTAATTAGGTCTTCTTCAATGTCTCCTTATAAAGGTTTCATTTTTTATTTAAAGTGTAATATACATATAGGAAAGAATACAAATTATAAGTAGACAGTGGAATGAATTTTCACAAAACAATCACCTAAGTAACCAACACACAGATCAAGAAACAGAATATCACCAGAATCTCAAAACCCTCTAAAATTCCCCGTTAGCTAATTAACCTCACCCACAAAGGTTAACCACTCTCTTAACTTCTAATGTCATATATTAACTTTGTTTGCTTTGGGGCTTTATATAAATAAATTCACACAGTATATGCTACTTGGCTTTTTTTCACTCAGCATTATGCTTACGAAATTCATCCATGTTGTCCAGATAGTTATGTTTTATTTATTCTCATTGCTGTAGTGTGCAGTATTCCACTGCATGAATTTACCACAGTAGATTAATCCATTCTGTTGTAGATGGACATTTAAGTTATTCCTTTTTTATTTTTCTTTCCTAATTACAGTTGACGTTCAATATTATTTTACATTAGTTCCAGGTGTATAGCATAATGGTTAGACATTTATATATTTTACAAAGTAATCACCCCGATTAGTGAGTTATTTCTAATTGGGGCTTTTATAAATAGTAATAAACATTCTCGTACACATCTTTTGGGAACATATGCATGCATTTCTCTCGTGGATATAGCTGTGAACGTAATTGCTAGGTCATAAGTTTTGTCCTTAGTAAATACTGCCTGGCCATCTACCAAAATGGATTGTGTTAATTTGTACGTCTGCAGCATTCTATGACAGTTCTAGTCGATCCACGCGCTCATCAATATTTCATATTGGAATCCAGGATAAAAATGGCAACATGAGGTGAGCCTCTTGAAATCTCCCCTGAAATTTACAACAAATCGAACAGCTATAACTCCACAAAGAACTCCCTGTGCAGCAGACAGGCAAGACTAAGAGGCACACTACTGAAATCATCTAAAGGTGGGCAAATTGTGTGAGCAGGGGGAAGGAGGGAATGGAGAAGTGAGATGGGGCCACAAGGGCGCAGAACACAGACCTAGCTCGGTGCTCCGAGCTAACTGCATTCTGGAACTACCGCAGCTGTGGGAGACGGAAGAACTCAGACTGCCAGGGCTCCACTTATGGCCCACAGGGTTGAGGGGACAGCATATAATACAGCTGAACCCACCATTCACGGCAGTGACCTCAGAGCAAAGACTGAGGGGAGAAGACTAAAAATGGTGGTTTAAGCCCTCAAAGCCAAATAGAGAATGGAAACCTTAGGCACTGAGCCTAGCCATCCTCTCCCTACCCTCCCAGAGCTCGCACTGCTCCCACCCTCCCAATGCTAGAAGTAGAACAGTAGCAGTGTCAGATAAAAAGAACAGAATATTTGCAGTTCTGAGAACTGTGGTCCGCAGACACGGACTAGCAGCCCGACTAGTTCTGGCAAAGGGGAGAGAGCCGTGGAAGCAGGATTGGCTGTGGTGGTGGTCATCACCATTGCTCTGAGCCACATCTCAATCCACCCTGCCCCTGTCCACATATATCTGGGTGGATTCCTGAAGAGTAAACAGAGCTGCTGAAACACATGGGCTCTGAATCTGGTGCAGGAAGAGCTTTGGAACTTCATAAGCTCTTCACATCGCCCCATGGAGGTGGTGCCCTATGACTCAAGCGAACTGTTCACAGAGGAGAAGCCCACCTTCCAAGGAATCCTCCCATTGTGTGAGAAGCCTGAATAGTGCAGAGAAAATATAACTCTACAGTATGAGACAGAATAAAATGCTGCAGTCGGAGAGAAAATAAAACATTCTACCAACACCTACTGGAAAACAAAAGAAAGACCTCTTTCTATTAACCTGTTGCAGAACCCACTCCTATAGATGTCTAGGAAGAGAAATAATAAATCACTAATTGCCATGAATAACCAAAGCAACAAGACAGCTCAGGAAGAAAATGAAAAGTCCCCATAAAACGAACTTAAAGACATGGAAATATGTTACTTAAATGACAGAGAATACAAGATTGCAGTTCTTAAAAAACTTAATGAGATGCAAAAAAACACAGACAGGCAGTTTAATGAACTCAGAAATACAATAAAAGAACAAAATAAACATTTTACCAAAGAGATTGAAATTTTAACAAAGAACCAAATAGAATTTCTGGAGATTAAGAACTCAATAAAAGAAATGAAGAATGAGATAGGCAGCTTAGGTAGTAGAGTTGACCAGATGGAGGAAAGAATCAGTGACATTGAAGATAGAAATCTGGAAATGACACAGATGGAAGAAGAAAAAGACTTGAGACTTAAAAGAAATGAAAGAACTCTACAAGAACTTTCTGACTCCATCAGAAAGAGCAATATAAGAATAATGGGCATACCTGAAGGAGGAGAAACAGAGAAGGGAACAGAGAGTATATTCAAACAAATAGTCGACGAAAACTTCCCAAACTTGTGGAAAGAACTGGATTCTCAAATCCAAGAAGCAAATACAACACCTAATTACCTCAACCCCAACAGGCATTCTCCAAGGCACATTGTATTCAAACTATCAAAAATTAACGAGAAGGAAAGAATCCTCAAGGCAGTCAGGAAAAAGAAGACAATAACCTACAAAGGTAAGCCCATTAGATTTTCATCAGATTTTTCAGCAGAAACTGTACAAGCCAGGAGGGAGTGGAACCAAATATTCAAACTATTGAAAGAGAGAAATTATGAGCTAAGAATAATATATCCAACAAAGATATCCTTTAGATATGAAGGAGAAATAAAGACCTTTCCAGACATACAGAAGCTGAGGGAATTTTCTAACACACAACCTGAACTACAAGAAATACTGAAGGAGGCTATTCGACCAGCATAAATAGGGATAATTTGTGACAACCAAAACATAAAAGGGAGGAGAGTAAGGGCCTGAACCAGAATATCGGAATGGAGAAAGTAAGCATGCTGAAGAAAATGGAATATTCTAAATATGAAACTTTTTTATATAAACTTAATGGTAACCACTCAAAAAAAAATCCAGAACTGAAATATATAATGTAATAAAAGGAGAAACAGAGGGAAAAATCATAGAATACCACCACACAGAAATAATAGACAACAAAAAAAGGCAAAGAAACAATGGAGACACAGTCTTACCAAAAAATCAAAGATAGAATGATCACATTTCAATAATCACCCTAAATGTAAATGGATTGAACTCACCAATAAAAAGGCACAGAGTAGCAGATTGGATAAAAACACTAAACCCAACCATATGCTGCCTCCAAGAGACACATCTCAGCTACAAGGACAAACATTGACTCAAAGTGAAAGGGTGGAAATTTACACTCCAAGCAAATGGTATTCAGAGAAAATAAGGTGTTGTCATATTGATATCAGATGAAACAGACTTCAGGATAAAAAATGTAACAAGAGACAAAGATAGACATTTCATATGATAAAGGAGACTATACAACAAGAAGTCATAACAGTCATCAATATTTATGCCCCCAATCAGGGAACACCGAAATATACCAAGCAACTGCTAACAGGACTAAAGGGAAAAATTGACCAAAACACAATTATAGTAGGGGACCTAAATATATCATTGACAACTATGGATAGATCATCCAAACAGCAAATAAAGAAATAGCAGCCCTAAATGACATATTAGATGAAATGGACATATTGACATTTATAGAGCACTTCATCCTAGAACATTAAACCTCACATTAAACCTCAAAGAACTAGAAAAAGAAGAACAAATGAAACCCAAGGTCAGCAGAAGAAAGGAAATAAAAAAAACTCAGAACAGAACTAAATGAAATAGATAATAAAAAGACAATAGTAAAAATTGTGACAAAGAGCTGGTTCTTTGAAAAGATTAATAAAATTGACAAACCCTTGGCTAGACTCATTAAGATAAAAAGAGAAAAGAGGGGCCGACCAGGTGGCTCAGTCGGTTAGAGCTCCATGCTCCTTCCTAACTCCGAAGGCTGACGGTTCGATTCCCACATGGGCCAGTGGGCGATGACTTAGTTGGTTGGAGCGCGTCCTCTCAACCACAAGGTTACCGGTTCGACTCCCTGGTGGGCTGCGCCACTTGCAACTAACAACGGAAACTGGACCTGGAGCTGAGCTGCGCCCTCCATGACTAAGACTGAAAGGACAACAACTTGACTTAGAAAAAAAGTCCTGGAAGTACACACTGTTCCCCAATAAAAGTCCTGTCCTCCTTCCCCAGTAAAATCTTTAAAAAAAAAAAAAAAAAAAGGAGAAAAGACACTAATAAAATCAGAAATGAAAGAGGGGAAGTTACCACAGATGTGGCAGAAATACAAAGGATAATCCAAGAATACTATGAAAGACTATATGCCACCAAATTAAATAACCTAGAAGAAATGGACAAGTTCTTAGAAACATATAGCCTTCTTAGGCTGAATCACGAAGAATTGGAAAATCTAAATAGACCGATCACTGGTAAGGAAATTGAATCAGTCATCCAAAACCTTCCCAAAAGCAAGAGTCCAGGACCACATGGCTTCACTAGTGAATTCTACCAAACCTTCGAAGAGGATCTAATACCTGTCCTACTCAAACTCTTCCAAAAACTGAAGAAGAGACAATACTCCCTAACTCATTTTATGAGGCCAACATTACCCCGCTACCAAAACCTGGTAAGGATAACACAAAAAAAGCAAACTACAGACCAATATCTCTGATGAATACAGATGCAAAAATCCTAAACAAAATTCTAGCAAATCGAATGCAACAATGCATTAAAAAGATTATTCATCATGACCAAGTGGGTTCATCCCAGGGGCACAAAGATGGTTCAACATATGCAAATCCATCAGTGTGATACATCACATAAAAAAATAAAGGACAAAAATCATTTGATTATATCAATTGATGCAGAAAAAGCGTTTGACAAGATATGACATCCATTTATGATTAAAACACTTAATAAAATATGTATAGAAGGAAAATATCTCAACATAATAAAGGCCATATATGACAAACCCTCAGCTAATATCATAATTAATGGTGAAATACTGAAGCCCTTTGCTCTATGTTCAGGAACACGACAGGGCTTTCCTCTATCACCTCTGCTTTTCAACATAGTGTTGGAAGTCCTCGCTAGAGCAATCAGGCAAGAGATAGAAATAAAAGGTATCCAAATTGGGAATCAAGAAGTTAAATTGTAACTCTTTGCAGATGACATGATGCTATATATAGAAAATCCTAAACACTCCACCAAAAAGGTATTAGAAGCAATAAACGAATACAGCAAAGTTGCCAGCTCAAAATCAACGTACAAACGTTCATTGCTTTCCTATATACAAACAATGAAATCTCAGAAAAAGAAATAAAAATTTCTTTTGCAATTTCAACAAAAAGAATAAAATACCTATGAATAAAGTTAACAAAGGATGTGATAATATTTGACAAAGATAATTTTTGACAAAGAAGCCAAAAACATACAATGGGGAAAAGACAGCCTCTCCAATAAATGGTGCTGGGAGACTTGGAAAGCCATATGCAAGAGAAGGAAACTGGACTGCTACCAAAATTAATTCAAAATGGATCAAAGACCTACAACACTAAACTGCACTGAAGAAAACAAAGGTACTAAACTTATGGACCTTGGGTTCAAAGAGCATTTTATGAATTTGAATCCAAAGGCAAGGGAAGTAAAAGCTAAAATAAATGAATGGGACTATATCAAACGTAAAGGTGTCTGCACAGCAAAAGAAACCATCGACAAAATAAAAAGGCAACCAACTGAATGGGAGAAGATTTTTGCAAACAGTGTCTCCGATAAAGAGCTAATATCCAAAATATACAAGGAACTCATACAACTCAACAACAGAAAAACAAACAATCCAATTGGAAAATGGGCAGAGTACCTGAAGAGACATTTCTCCAAAGATGACATACAAATAGAGGCAAATAGACATATTGAAAAGTGCTCAATATCACTAATCATCAGAGAAATGCAAATGAAAACCACAATGAGATATCACCTCACCCCAGTCAGAATGGCCACCATCAACAAAACAAATAGTAACAAGTGTTGGAGAGACTGGAGAAAAAGGAACCCTCATACACTGTTGGTGGGAATGCAGACTGGTGCAGCCATTATGGAAGGCAGTGTGGAGGTTCCTCAAAAAATTACAATACAGTTATCATGTGACCCAGCAATTCCTCTCCTGTGTATCTACCCCAAAATGTCTGAAAACATTTATCCGAAAGACATGTGTGCTCCAATGTTCATTGCAGCTTTATTTACGGGGCCAGGACATGGAAACAACCAAAATGTCCTTCGATAGATGAATGGATAAAGAAATGTGGTATACTATTTGGCGGTAAGAAAAGATGAAATAGTACCATTTGTGACAACATGGATCTTGAGATTATATTGCTAAGCAAAATAAGTCAGACAGAAAAAGTAGAGAACCCTATGATTTCACTGATATGTGGTATATAAACCAAAAACAACAAAAGAACAAGACAAATGAAAGAACAAAAACTCATAGACATAGACAATATTTTAGGGGTTACTATAGGGTAAGTGGGGTGGGGGGGCTCTAGAAGAGGGTAAACGGGGTATAATATATGGTGATGGAAAGAGAATTGACTGGGTGGTGAACACCAGATATAGATAATGTATTACAGAATTGTACACCTGAAATCTATGTAACTTTACTAGCAATTGTCACCCCAATAAACTTTAATTAAAAAAAATACTTCTCCACATGTTGCTGAAGTTAATTAAGTTTCCATCCTGATCAATACTTCCTGTGATACTAAATACATATTTTTAATGTATGTTATATGAATAATGTACATCATTTTTTTATTTTAAACAAAAAAAATTATATTGTGTTCCTATTTCAATTTAGCCATTCTGAGACTGTATAGTGGTATCATATTATGATTTTAATTTGCATAGCCCTGATATGTACCCTTTCATATGTTTATTGGCCTTTGGATATCTGTGTCTGTGAAGGATCTGTTCAAGCCTTTTCCCATCTCTCAAAGATTTTCTGCCTTTTGCTTATTGAGTTTCATCTTCTGAATCTATTAGGTTCTTGAGTTTTGGCTTTGGGCAGTGTGTGGCAAAATTTTGTACAGTGTGGAAATACTAGTAAATTCAAATCTCCTTAGCTCTTGGAATTCGATATGAGCATTTCATAATGAAGGATACCTGAAGCCATTGTAGGTGTATTTCTGCTGATTCTGGCTTATGGCACCTCATTTCCTGGTGAGCGTGATAGGCTAGCTGCTCATATTTCTGAGATTCTCTGATGCCTAAGATAATGGCACCTTCCTCTGGAGAGGATTTGCATTCACCAGGCAACTACTTTAAACCAATTCACGGCATAAGCGACTCCTTGGACCATCCAGGTGAGGTAAATTGGGGTTACAAACTCACAGGGACTACTAGTATGTGGTTATGATTTCCCCGGGGCAGGGTTTTTCTTTTCTTTACTCCCTAAGCACTGTTCAACATCAGATATTATTTTTCATATAGTCTTCTGGTGTGTGGGCGTTAGAGGAAGCATAGATTTATTTCTGGTTCATTCTCGACCTGAGGAAGTAGCCCTTTGGGATCCTAACCTTATGAGTGTAGGTTTCCTATGATACTCTTCATCTTTGCCAGAATTTAGACTTTAATTTCTGAATACGTGGGCCCTCAGAGGACATAAAAACATAAAAACCAAGTTTTCTTAGTTGACATATGTCCTCAGAGGCCAAAACAACATCGTGTTCTGTTTTCCCTTTAGAGTCCCATTTTCATTTAGATTTTAGCCTGATAAATCCTTACTATCTTATCTTTTTCATGCTTTTCAGACTTTTAAAATCTTTGCACAGTTTTTAATTGTTTTCAATGGGAGGATTAGTCTGAATATTCTAGTCTGCTACATTACCCAAGATATGATTTCTTCTAAGTTTTCAGACTATCAAACAACCATGGGAAGGGAAAAAGAATCTCTTAAATGAAATAACTAAAATTGTTTAGTAAATAATTAAAACAAGATCAGTTAACATACAAAAGTATAAGAGCTAGTCAATACTGCATTGTAGAGATAAAACCCATAGCAACGAGTACTTTTAATGTTAAGAAAGAGAAAAGAATTACATTATTTACAGTTTTAGAAAAAGAACACAAATCCTAAGTCAAGTGGGATTTAAAATGATAAAAATAAATAAATGAAAGAATTTTAAAAATATAAGTAAACTAAAAGCTGATTCTTTGAGGGGAGAAGAGATAGGAAAGACCAACTTAACTAATTAATTGGGAAAATAACTAAAAACAAAATTAAAGATAAAAGGGATGTGACACTGAAGAAAATTTGCAGTTGTAGGAAGATACTAGGCACCAAGAATTTTCAAAGTCTACTCAACACCAGGGGCGTAAGGCAGGAAATCAAATCAGGAGAGGGTCCAATCCTTTCTCCATCTCAGCCATCCAGTGCAGGTCCATTTATATTGAGGCCTAGGCTTGACAAAAAATTACCACAGAAGAGATAAGCATTACAAATTGTGTCAGGGGTCCCCTAAACCACCCCTTGTTTTGAGGATTCTCTAGAAGGACTCACAAGATTCAGGATATAGTTTTACTCATGGCTATAATTTATTACAGTCAAAGGAAACAAAGCAAAATCAGCAATGGTAAAAGGCTCATGGAGTGAAGTCTGGAGAAAACTGGGCACAGGCTTCCAATATGTCCTCTCCTGTGGCGTTGTACAGACGTGCTTAACTCCTCTGGCAAAGAACTGTGACAACACCTCTGAAGCGTTGTCCTCCAGGGACGCTCCTTAGGGACTCAGTGCCCAAGGTTTTTATTGGGGGTTAGTTACATAAACAGCCTCTGCCTGGCACATACCAAAATTTCAGACTCCTAGAAGGAAAGCAGGTGTTCAGCATAAACCGTATTGTTTACACAAACAGTCTAGGCACAGTAAACCACCCTTATCACTTAGGGAACAGTGGAACCCTCCCAAATTCCAACTTCCCAAATGTCAGCCATAGGCCAACTTTGCAAGCAGGCCTTTCTAGGCAGAGAAGTCTCAGGCCTGCTGTGTTAACTCTTTCTCTACACACAACATTTTGTAAGAAGAAAGAAAAGCATCATTCTTAACTGATAGTAGTATCTAGAAAATAGAAAGGAATAATCTGATAAACTATTAAAATGAACAAGAGTTTATAAATATGGCTTAAGATAAAATATACAAAAAATCAGTAACGTTGTATACTAACAGCAACCTACACAAAAACAAACCAAAAAATTAGTTCTTATTTACAATAGCAACTAAAACGTGTGTAATGCCTGGGAGTAATCTTAACAGGATATGTAGTGATGGTATGAAGAAAAAAACACAAATTATATTCAAAATATAAAATGCAACATAGAAAAGTAACCAGATGTTTATTCCTCGTTAGGAAGGCTAAATATGAAAATAACTGTGTCTAACTTAATTTATAGGTTTAATGTAACCCATTCAAAATCTCTACTCCTTTGAGTTCCTTCTTTAAAAGGAAAACAATTTTTTGCCTGCATTGACAAAATGACCCTGACATTCACTTGGAGACTAAAATGAGAAGAAAATTCTGGGGGGATAAAATTAATTATGGGACGATTAGTCCTGTTCTATTTCAATCATCTTACAAAGATATGGTAATTAAAACAATGTGGTATTTGTACAAAGAAAAGGCTAGATCAATAAAACAGACAAGTCCAAATATAAATCTTACTATACGAATGACAAAAAATCAATGAGGAAGAGAAAAACTAGTCCACATGATAGAGGAATAACCTAGGCCCTAATTTGTTTTTAGAGAAAGCCAAGTACATCATATTTTTTTATTCCTTCCAATGGTCACTATGTGAAACCCAATCAAAGCCAAGATATATTTGACTTTGGAAAGGATTTATCATTATAGTGTTATATGTCTATTTGTCCAGAAAGTAGCTAAAATAAAAGGGCATGTAGGCCTGGGGAAAACATTGCAAAGGATTAATATCTTTGTTATAAAAATAAGGATTTATCTTTATATGAGGCAGAGGTTATAGTAGAAACTAACCTGTCAAAGGCCACGTGGCCTTGGGTAAGTTACTTAGCTTCTCTGAGGATCAGTGTTCTTCCTTGCCAGGATTGTGGCAAGGATTTAAACTATATGTAAAATTCTTAGCACAATATTTGACATATTATGGTTGCTCCATATCTAATAATAGTACTAACTACTACATATTAGTACACCTTCTAAGTGGTGGTCATGAGAGTAAGAGTTCACTAAGTAAGAAAACATTAAGTCTCCTCAAAAGAATGTGAGCAGAGAGTTCTCAAAAGAGGATATAAAATTAATAAACTTGAAAAGTTTCATCCTCACCAAAAGTCAAAGAAATGCAAGTCAAATGAAATAACATTTTTGGGGGGTCTAGTAAACTATCAAAACATTTTATAAACAGTAGTACTCAGTGCTGGGAGAGTGTGCTGAAATTGGTATTTTCACACGTTACTGAGATTATACAAGTTGGTACAACCCTCTTTGCTCAGTGGATATGGCAATTGCACTGATACTACATAGGAAATACTTACAATGAGAGAAAAAAGGCAGGATGCAGTATTTTCTGTGCATTGTATAGTTGATACAACTGGAAAGACACATTTCAAATTAGAAACACAATCATATTAAAGTAGTATGATTATGGAGAATTATTACTTTTATAATTTAAAAAGTATAGATAATTAAAACAATATTTCCCTGATTAGTTCTAAACGGGTTCTTTCTCTTTTAAGTGACAAACAAAATTTAAATTCAAAACTCTTGTCAAAAGCAGACAGACCTGATATTTTTATATTGCTCCTCTAGAGGGAGCACGAGTATTTAAAATACATCATAACCATAACTTGATCTGTTACAGACACAATAAATAGTCAAGAATTTTAGAGCTACAAGGGACTTCAAAGAAAATCTATTGTGTTTTCTTTAGTCTTAGGGATAAACAGAAAATGATCTCTAGTTATAAATGGTTTAGTTTCTATTATCGGTACTGGTTTTAAATGACACAAACTTCCTTGTGTTGAGTATACAATCTTTTTGGAAGTTGAAGTTCCCAATGGAGAAGAAAATGGTAAAAGGAAACCGAGGGTGCAAGCTATCTCAACGCCCTAATATTTCTGCTGTGGATACAAATAACTATCCCCTGAAATTCTAAAGAAAGAGCTATGGGTTCGTTTAATGTTTTTGTTTTGTTTTGTTTTTTGATATCCTATTAAAGTTTGGTTCCACAAAGCACCAAGATAAGGAAAGAATTGGCGGCTTTGATGTGTGGTTAATTTGACTAGAGGTCTACCCAGGCAGGGCAAGTCTGACTGAGGGTCCACTTAGGAGCTTGAAATGTGTCTGTCCTGCTATGCCAATTGCAAGAGGAGATGCGGTTTATTAGCTTTAGACAGTCCTGAGTTTACATCTGGGCTCAGCTACTCTCTAGCTTTGAGTTCACTCTAAACTTTCTCATCTGTTTGTGAAATTTAAATTTCAAAAACCCCAATTAAGGTACAAAACCTGTTTTTTGTAACCCAGTTTCACCTCAAAGCTACTTGGAACTAAGAACAAAATGAAGACCGCAGCTTCTTCAGATTTATCACTCCCCCCATGTTTATATACCGAGATGGCAACAAAAGATGGGGATGGTAGGAGCCTGAGAACGTTTTTTCTGGTCCTTAAACTGAACGATGAAAACATTCTCAGATAATATAACAAGTCCTAGTAGCTTCCTGGGCTAAGAGACAGAGGAGCAGCAGGTGGCATTATTTTAAATGGAACCCAGAGGAGGAAATAGCCCATAAAATTCTTCCATTTGGGATGGCTTACTTAGGAATCTTATTCCCTCTACTGGATGTAGTGATGGATAAAATAAAAGGCTAATATCCTGACTTTCATCCCATTTGTGGAACATTTGTCCAAAGAGGGGGTTAGTATGCTTTACTGTCTCCCACAGGGGCCTCCTCACTCATCTTTTCACTTTCAACCACCACCTCTTCCTCCTTATTATTATTATTATCTTAAAGAGATGTGTACATTGTAGAAAGTTACAAAAAAAAAGAGAGTGAAACAAAACTGAAATAACACACCTTATTCCTACCACCAAGAAATTACCATTATTAACAACTTCGTGTATGTTTTCATGATATTTATGTATGTGTGTGTATGTGTTTTACCAAAATGAGACATTATGCTGTTTTATCTGCTTATTTTACTTAGGATTCTCCAACTTTCCTTGTCACTACATTTTCATCTTGTCTATACCTGATATATATTTAAATTCCACAATTTGTTCCCTAAATGCCCTTTACATTTTATTTGTTCAAACCACAACTCAATCCACAACCACGCGTTGCATTTGATTGTGATGTTCCTTAAGTCCCTGATCTAGGCCAGTCACTCTGCTTTCCTTTAATGAATATCACTTGTTGAGGAGACCCAGTCAGTTGTCACCACTTTCTGAGTTTGTCCGCTTGCCACCTTGTCATGCCATTCGACTTATTCTTCAACACTTGAAATTTAAATCTGAAAGCTAAAACTAAAGACTTGATAAATTCAAGTTAATTATTGTTTTAGCTAGAACATATCATAGATGATGTTGTACTTCATGTATCAGAGAAGATACATATTAACTGCTTGCTAAGATTCACTCCTGGGTTAGAGCAATAGCCTGAGACTTTTGTTGAACAATTAATACCCCTAGACTCCTTGCAACAAGAGGTGATCTCTGTGGTATTACTCTGTGATCTTATAAGAATGTCTACTTCCCACCAATCATCTACTTAAATGGTTTAATGGCAACTGAACACCCTGGTCTAAATCAATAATATTTATAGGGGTGACAGAATGATGATTTTCTAATTCTGTGATTCTTTCTACATTCTTGGCTAGTATTCTTCTGTCATATAGAAATTTCTCTAATCAATTGGAGCTATTTGGTTACTCTAAGATATATTTCTTACAGTAAACATTGGATAAACGCTTAATTCTTTCTCTTTAGTTACTAATTATCAAAGTGAGAAGCCAATTTATAAGCTATCCCAAATGGTGGTTTATGAGTCCCATTTTGGCTTTCTAAAAAAATCTTTATGTAGACACATGAATTTTTATAATTCAGCGATTCAACTCCATTAAACCATTATTTTTGATATTCCAATTGTTGCAACTTTGGGCAGTGGCTGGGCTCCCTGTTTTGACATATTTTTAAACTTAGATTTTACAGATACTGTTTCTGCTTCTGGGCACTATCCCGGTCCTCAATTTATACTTAATATTTTTTGCTAATAATCTTCTCAGTCATTAATACTTTACATGATATATCTGTGTGTGTTGTCTAATATAAACAACTTTCTACCTTTTAATTTTCAAGTTAACAACTTATGACCATAAAAAGTATTTATCACTGGCCTGCCAAATCAACAATTTGTTATCCATTTTCTTTCCAATTTTCAAAATTTTATTGGTGTTGTCTGTTTCCTATTGCCTTTGTCTTTGTGGAGAGGTGGGCAGGAGCCAGAGCATGACGCTTCTCATATGCCAAGTTCAAGAATTTAGCCTTTAACTGGAAGGTAGTGGGGAGACATTGACCAGTTATAAGCAGGAGAACATCATGATCAGATCTTCTTTTTGGGCTATAATATGGAGAACTGGACAGAGGTAAACAGGACGAGAGGCTAGAAAACCAGTTAGGAAGCCTCTTAAGCTGTAGTCCTTCAAGTAAACAGATCCAAGAAAGTAGAAGTGGGGATAGAGAGAAGTGGATGGGTCAGAAAAGTGTTCATAAATAATCACCAACAAGATTTGGTGGTTATTTAGATATACAGGCCAAGGGAGAGGGAAGAGTGAAGGATGACCCCAGGTTTCTGGCTTGGGCAGCTGCATGGGCAATGATGCCATTCACCTCGAGGAAAATGATGAGAAATCAGCTTGAGGGGGACTATAGCATACTGCCTTTATAAATACCAAGTTCCACCACAGTTTATCTTAATGTGGATATAAATAACCATACTTTCCCAGCGAATGCTCTTTGCTACTCCTGGCAAATGACTACAGCTTAAGACTACCTGGAGGTAACTACATGCTATTTCTACTTGAAATCGCCAGCGTTCCTTCTTCCTTCTCTCTTGGACAACCTCCTCACCCTCCACGACAACTCCACCAACCTACCTACCTCTGTGCCATATACCCTGACTTTCATCAGTTTCATTGGAAGAAATGTGCCTGCTTCTTTACGTATGCCCTAAATCCTTCTCTTCTCAAAATTTTCAAGGCGTTTGCACCGGCAATTAACTGATTTTTCTCTTCCGTATCATCTTTTTCTCCCACTCTAAAATGATTTCCATCTACAAGTATATGCTATTCTCCATCTTAGTAAAGAAAACTTCTCTTGATCCCACCACCCCTCCATCTACCACTGAATTTCTTAGCACCCCTCATAATTCTCCAAGGTTGTCCATATTGTTGTCTTCATTCCTGTTTCCTTTCTCACCTTCAGTTCTCTCCTCATTCTCTCCCCTAGCTCCTCTCTAATCAGGTTTCTGTCCCTACTGTGTAACCAAAAGAGCTCTTAGCAGGGTCACCAGTGGTGTACCCCCTGCAAAAGTCAGTGGCCGATTCTCGGCCCCATCATATTAGACCTCACTGCAGCACTGGCCCAGCCAGCCACTCCCTCCTTTTTTCATTCAACACATATTTACACTATGCCATACACATTTCTAATCCTTGGGATACGTCAGTGAATTAAAGAGATAAAGAACCCTTTGTTACAGGAACCAATATTCTACCAGAGGGAGATAAGACAAAAAACAATAAATAAATAATTAAATTGTGGCAGCGAATGCACTTTGCTAGAAGGCAATAAGGGGTATGGAAAACAGAAGACATAGAACTCAGCAATGGCCTTGTGGAACTTCCCTTCAACATACCCTATATGACAACAATATTTAATATAAATTCAAATCATAGGATATGTGTATATACACCCACATAATAAAAATGAATCACATTTTCATCAGCTATCCTTCTTAAGTCAGTACTCTAACCTCCTCCTACGTCCTCTGGATTTGGTGTGAGAATATTGGGAAGAAAAAAATGTGGAAATTCAGGAGAGGGGATAATGGGGATTTGGTATTTCTTACTTTGTGATCCTACATATGGGTCTTGGGGCAGGTAACAGAAATGGAAAAATAGAAGTGGCTGAACCATCAATGCATAAACTGACTCAATTTTGACCCCTTTTTAAAATTATGTCACGTGATAGCTACTTTCTGACAGTGAAAAATCAATCAGGAACTCAACGTATGGTAGCATAAGCAAGGAGTAGAATTTTCTATGAGTAATATGTTTTATTTTAATATCAAAGAAAATAGAGCTGTTGTGTTAAATATAATAATTGTAAGAAGTATCGATTTCATAGTAGGGGTGGCAGATTTTTTGTGAAACCGCTGCAGCAATTCCTCCCTCCCCTTGTGAGGAGATAAGATCTATTTCCCAGCCCCTCAAATCCCAACTGGGTTTGGGACTGACTTTGACTAACAGAATGTGGTAAAATGAAGGTGTGAAACTTCCAAGTCTCTGCCTAACAGCTTCTACTTTCATCATCCTGTGGAAACACCATGACACCACAGGAGCCAGCTCAGGCTAGCCTGCTGGAAATTGAGACAAGCCCTGCCAACTGAGGCCTCCTAGGCCAACCACTCTGCAATCTAGCCACCAAATGACTTCAGCCACAAGAATGATTCCACACAGACTAGCACAGAACCACCTGGCTGAGTCCAACCCAACATTACTGACCTACTAATCGTGAGAAGATAAAATGACTGCTTTAATCCATTAAATTTTGGAGTTGTTTGTTACACAGAAATATATAACTGATACAACAGGTATTCAATATTTATTATTTATTCAGATGACAACTCATTGTTTTAAAATTGATCATCGATATTTTAATAAGCAAAATTTTAATAAGTTTAAAAGTTATGAAGAAAAATTAACAGAGGGAGTATATACTGGAACCTATTTTCTATGAAAAGTCCACCAGCCATATATCTAAGTTTTTTTATATACATATAGAAATTAAATCATATTATACATAGTGTTCCATGACTCACTTCATTCAACACTGTAGACTTCATGTCAATGAGTAACAGCTATATTTTTGAATAGTTGCAAAATATTCCATTGAATAGATACATCTAATGTATTTATAAAACTCCCTTTTACTGTACATTTAGGTTCCTAACGCCAACATATAAACAATACTGAAAGGAATTTCCTTATACTTATAACTTTGAGTATTTATCCTTTCAGCCTCTGTTTGTTAATCTGTAAAATAAGGATATCTCTGAGCCTTCCTACAGAATTTAAAAACATGAATGAGATAATGTGTATGCAGATTTAACAGTTTAATAGTAAGCCCTTAATAAAGTGTAGTCTTTTATTATTATTATCATCTGATTATGAGCTTCAATAGGACAGGGACCATATTAGAATTACTCAGGACCTCACTCAATAATAAAATCGCTGACTTCTGCTGAGTGTGTACGATGAGCCAGGCCCTGAGTTCAACTACAACCTTTGAGGCAAGTATTGTTATTATCCCCATGTTACAGATGAGGAAACTGAGGCACATAGAAATGAGGTAACTTGCCTAAGGACAGAACTAAAGTGTGAATTCAAAGCAATCTGATTCCAGAACCTATGCCCTTAAAACTATGCTGTGCTGCCTCAGTAAACATATGCCTTAATTAATTATTGCTGAGTGAATAAATTACTGAATTATAGATTTCTAAAAGTGCAATTTTTGGGTCTCAGAGCTTGCACATTTTTAAGGCCTTTAACATACATTGCAAAGTAAGCTATTCGTTATCATTTTAAGTTCCTTAAAAAGCAGTCTAAAAATATCAATAATATCACAACTATGGAAAGAAAAGTGCATAGAAGAAAAATTGAAGGAAACACATAAAAATATTGAGTGGCCGTTTTTAATGGATATATTCATGGGTGACTCTTTTTCTTCCTTCTGTTTCCCCCAAATTTCTATAATGTGTTGTTACTTTATACAAACAAGTTGTATAACCATAGCCTTATTTTTGTATTACGTGTGCTTTTCTGCCTTACAGTTCGTTCTGTCCTTCAGAACCTTCAAACCTTTCTCAGGAAAGAGAATTTTCGTGATTATAGTGGGTTCTTTGTCCTCTATCGATCTTAAAAAGAAAATTAAAATCACAGGTAATTCGCCTTCCTAACGTTATTGGAGGAACTCGTTTGATTGAACTCCTGGTCCTAATCAGTAGTGTTGTAGATTTACCTTTCTAATGTTTCCTGTCTGAGGACAAGAGAACTGCTGTACTCTTACACTCATCTGTAAAGCACGTTTTATTGACTGAGGGTTTTGCAGAGACTTTATCAAGTTGTTTCTCAAACAATCCTGTGGGGTTGTAACAAATCCCACTAAGCCTTAGATACACACACATGCCTACATGAATGCAAAGGTCACCGGATACTAATTTAACATACTAACCGATGTATTTTTTTGCCCAGGACTTCCGGATACTTCAGACCTTCCCCTGGTTTTAGCAGCAGCTAGGGCATTTTATGCTTACTGCCTTGGAGAAAGACTGTAACAGAACATAAGCATCAGTTCTTGGCTTATGACTTTAGAAAGACGAAGCCTTAAGGAGCACCAGATGGAGTAGGTGAGAAAGAGCAAAGTTGTACCACTTTTCCCCCCAACTAGTTCCACAGGCTGTGAAGGAGGGAAAGTGAAACTCAAGAGAACAAGGGAGGATAGATGTTAACATTGGGGTTTCCTAGATAATGTGGCTCTGTACCCCAAATCTCAGAAAGGTTTGAGGGCTCTGAGAGCACAGAAAACCTATACTTCACTTCTTTGGTAGAAACAGGACAAGCAGTAGGAAACAGCAATTCTCTAAGCTTTACGTGGTATGGAAAGAGTGAGAATATTTCCCATGAGCACAAAAATAATGATGATATGAAAAGAAAGGAAATCAGATGTGATTAATCTTCAGGTTCACCTTTCTTCTGCCAACCCCAAGCTGCTGTAAATTTTAGTTCTAGACTTTCCATTTGGTTCTTTTTTATAGTTTCTATTTCTCTACTAAGATTCTTTACCACTCACAATTCTTTTAATTCTTTGAACATATCTCAAAGTTGGTTTCTATTGACTGCTTTTTCGTTTATTTGTTTTTAACCCTTTGTTGACATTTTCTTACCACCTTGATGAGAGAGGGACTTCCTGGATGGTAATATCATCATTGGGTCAAGCAATGACACTAATGGGTGACAAGACTCTAATGTCAAAGCAGTCAAGTTGAAGTGGGACAGGGCATCACCTCGTTAGAAATGGTACATAATGTGTAATGACTTCCAGTCTGCTTATAAGTACGACAGTTTCACCCTTGTGAAAACATACAGGTAGCATCTCCAATCTTCTTGATCAGTCTCAAACAACTAGCATGACCTTCCCACTCATTAAAGAGTAGAACTGGAAGAGAGTTTAAAACATTAGCATCTAACTCCCTGCCTTCAGCCAAATAGAAGACAGTTTCTTACAATGATCAATTTTTTTCTAAACAAAAAGCAGCTTCATTGCTTTTCCCAATATAAAGGCAATACATACTTAGAAAAAAAATTAACCAAAACAGACAGGCATAAAGAAAAAAGTACTACCCAGAGAAATTATCATTAATATTTTGCTAGATGCTGTTTTAAGCAAATATTTATGAGTATGCATACAATCTTATATGAATGGAATAGCATACATGCTTTTAACCCAATAGGTACTAAAAATCATTATCAATAAATATAGATACACATCATCCTTTTTAATGACTGTATATTCCATTGCAAAAGTATATCAAAATGTATTAAACCAGTCCTCTATGGAAGTACATTTAGTTCTAGATTCTTGCAATAATGAACTTTCCTTCTGCTTTCTCTCTCTCTCTCTCTCTCTCTCTCTCTCTCTCTCTCTCTCTCTCTCTCTCTCTCTCCTTCGGTGTAATATCTTTGTGCATTTGTCAGATTATGTCTCCTTGGGGCAGTAAATTTTATTATTTCTGGACTGCTGCATATTCAACATTTTTAACAATAAATAAACTACCCCCACCAATAAGGTGCCCACTCACATTCCCACCAACAGTGAGCCCATTTCTATCTTTTGTCATGCTGGGTATATGCAATCTTTTCAAACTTTACCAATGTGTCAGTCAAAAAGTAAAATCTCAATTGTATTGAGTGATTTGCCAGTGAGTTCTAGTGTTGAGGATGGGTACCTTGTCATTCTGTCTTTAAACGGACAGTGTATGCAGTATACAGGGGCCTGGGACATAAATTAGACAGTCTGGCTTCCATACTCCTAGTTTTATTGCACTAACTCTGTGTCTTTGGGTAAGCCACTCAACCTTTCTATACCATAGTTTCTTCAAATGTAAATAAAAGACTTGGAATAGGTGTTCCTGAATTCCCTTTCCAGCTACTTTAAGGAGGGGATGGTGGGGAATGAACTGTGCAGATCTGCAGCAGACACTGTATATTGACTAGCCCAGTGTCATTCCCAGATCCTTCTCCCTTGCCCGACTCTACTCTAAAAGAGGCTGGAAATGCTCAATACCCCCTTTCCCAGCCTCCTTTGAAGCTAAGAGGTATCCATTTTACCAAGTTCTGGCTAATGAGACAAGATGGAAAGTCTGTTGGGGGTGCTTCTGGAAAACTTTTTGCTTTCCTAATGAAAGAAACTGGCACACGAGGAAAGAAGCTCACAGGTGCTATCTTTCCCTCACCATCTGCCTTCAATGCAGACTTGATGTCTGGATCTGCAGAGCAGTGTGGTGACTTTTACGATGTCCACATAGCTAAACAGGATCTGTTTTCTAGAATCCTGCATGATTTCATGGTACTATTGGCCATGAGAGAAATGTTGCATGAAATCTCGAAGGCAGTGGTGAAGCAGCGGCCATGGTTTTCATGCTCTGAAGGACCATGCAGGGCTCCAGGTGTGGTGGTACCTCTACCACATTGTCACTGATCTACTGGCTTACCTTGCTGGCTGAGGCTGCACCCAGATTCCAGCTCCCACCAGATCTCCTCCTCCAGCTTCTCCAAGTTCTAAGCCAAGCGTATGCGCAGCTCCCTAAAGGGTGCCAGGTTCTCCTGCAGTAGCACATCTGCAGTATCAAGGTCGGAGGTAGTGAGAGACACGCAAATCCAATCTGTATTTGAGGATTCCAGCTTATGAATTCCAGTTGGTCCCTACAGGTTTCAACTCTGTTCCTGCTCTCATGCAAGTCCAGCTTTCTACCCTGACTGCCTTCTGGCTCACCTTTGGTGACTTCAGGCTCAACATTAGAACCAAAGACACCAAACAGCCTTGTATGGACGCCTCCACCAGCTCCCATGATTATGTAAGCTCTCAGGTAGCACTGTCCACTAGAACTTCTGTATGACAGAAGTGTTTTATATATGAGCTGCCCAATATGCTAACCACATATGGCTAGTGGGCACTTGAGATGTACCCAGTACAACTGAAAATGAAGTTTTTACTCTTATTTAATTTTAATTCAAATAGCCACATGTGGCTGGTGACCGCCACATCGAACAGCATAGGTCCAGTGCCCAATAATAAATCTCTTATTCTGTATTATTCATAGTGGCTCTGTTTCTCCGGTGGAATCCTGACTGATACAGGCAGCAATTGGTGACTATATGGGGTGGGGGGTGGGAGGGAGGGTGTAGACAGAAAGCCCACCTGCTAGGAATGACAGGGCTGGAGGAGAGTCCTGCAAGGCCCACCAGTTTGCCACCGATGAACTTCTTATATCAGAAAAATAGACCCCCGTTAACTTTTCCTGTTGGGAACCCCATCCCCATTCCAATCTCCAGGCCATAATTAAATCAAGGTGAGTTAAAACATTCATGGAGAGCAAGCAGGCTCTAGCAAGGTGTGCTCTCCAGCATGCAATCTTTCCTTTACTCCAACATGATGTATTATTTTTTTCCCTTTCCAGTTCCCTATGCAGATCTTTCCATGTCCCTTCCCTAAGTGAATATAACCTTCTTCATAGAATATAATTACTCATGCTGTCAGTCACACTGGATTTTTTTGTTTGTTTTAAATACCATCCCATTTTCACCACTCTGCAATTAGGACAATAAGTGGTAAGCAACCATATTGGTCAGCTTCAGCCTCTGAAACGGATCACTTTACCAATAAACTTTACCAGGAATGGGTCTTGCCAGATGGGCCCTACACAGTTAACAGACAGTGGAAAAATTAATGGCTGCACATTTTCTTTCAAGGCTGAGCTTGAGTAGAGAACAACGTACAGTGGTTTGTCCACAAACACCATTATACACAATTACAAGAAACATTCCTTTTTTCCTTTTTTTAAATTAAAAAATGGTTGCTTAAACAAGTGGTTATCCGTTACGGTGTTGACATAGGAAAAGGCGAATTGCTGGCAACGGAATCAAAGCAATAGCGCAAGAGCAGCTGTTTGTGTGAGTGGTTTGGTTCCTTGGATGGACAGGCTTGCTTTTCACTTCCTCCCAATTTTGATCCCGCCCTCTTAGTGTACCTTCCTGATAATGTTAAGAAAAAGAACATATTGGTCTTACTGCAAGCCATCTTTGCTGTCTGTGCCCTTCTTTTTCACATCTCACAGGACTGGGTCCTCCTAACTTCTTTGGTGAGTGGCTTCGCTTTCTCATTGCTCCGTTCCAGCCCTATGCCGGGGCGAAACACTTCCTAGAGGAGGTCAGAAGACCCTACGAGCATCCCACCCCGGGGGAGCAGAGGAGGATCACAGCTCCCGCCGGCTGCGAGCGGCTCCCGGACTCCGGACTCCCGCAGCCCGCACGCCCCTGCCCAGCGCCACGCCCGGCCGGTGCCGGGACCCCTCTCCACGCCCACTCCCTGCCGGCGCGCCCGAGTTGCTCGCAGTGCGGCGGGGCTCTCGTGGGCGCTGGTCCCCGGACGGCCGTTACACAGCGCCCAAACACGCTCCGGTGTGGCGCGGAGGAGGGGGTGGCAGCCCCTGGGCGCGTGGTGAGCTGAGGTCCGCGGAGCCACCAGCGCCGCCCGGATGGTGCAGCCCAGCTGCCACTCGGGGAACTGCGGGAGACCGGGGCCGAGCCTGCCCTCGGTGCGCGCTGGGGGCCGGAAGGGGGCTCTTGATTTCGATTCCTCCCCTTTTCCCTCTGGGTCTCGGAGCATTCACTCTCTCAGACCCTCCTCCTCCCAGGTACAGGCAGGGAGAGGAGGATCCATCATCTCCCCTCCCGGCACCCGACCATGGGCAATACCTCCAGTGACTACCTGCCGCAGCACTGCGAGACTCAACAGTGGCTGCCCTCGGGCGAAAGCCCAGCCATCAGCTCCGTGATGTTCTCTGCCGGGGTGCTGGGCAATCTCATCGCGCTGGCACTGCTGGCGCGCCGCTGGCGCGGGGACACGGGGCCTGGCGCCAGCCGCGGGAACTCCATCTCCTTGTTCCACGTGCTGGTGACCGAGCTGGTGTTCACCGACCTGCTCGGGACCTGCCTCATCAGCCCCGTGGTGCTGGTTTCGTACGCGCGGAACCAGACCCTGGTGGCACTGGCGCCTGAGAGCCGCGTGTGCACCTACTTCGCCTTTGCCATGACCTTCTTCAGCCTGGCCACGATGCTCATGCTCTTCGCCATGGCCCTGGAGCGCTACCTGTCCATCGGGCACCCCTACTTCTACCAGCGCCACGTCACGCGCCGCAGCGGCCTGGCGGTGCTGCCCGCCATCTACACCATCTCCCTGGTCTTCTGCTCCTTGCCGCTGCTGAACTATGGGCAGTATGTCCAGTACTGCCCCGGGACGTGGTGCTTCATTCGACACGGGGAGACCGCGTACTTGCAGCTTTATGCCACCCTGCTGCTGCTCCTCATCGTCGCTGTGCTCGCTTGCAACTTCAGTGTCATTCTCAACCTCGTCCGCATGTACCGCCGGGGCAGGAGAAGCCGCTGTGGACCCTCCTTGGGCAGCGGCCGCGGTGGCCCTGGGAGCCGCAGGAGATGGGAAAGGGTGTCCATGGCCGAGGAGACAGACCACCTCATCCTCTTGGCTATTATGACCATCACCTTCGCTGTCTGTTCCCTACCTTTCACGGTAAGTCACTCACTCCATTTGCACAGCCCAGCTCTGCGCAGCTTTCCTACACCCTACCCTCTCACTCCTACCCTTTCTATTGATACACGATCTTTTGCAAGTTGTAAAAATCTGTCCTAATGTGTAATGGTCTGTAGACTTCCCCTCTCCCGTCTCACCTTTACCCCACTTCCTAACCCTGGCCTGTGGGCGTCTCTAGGCTAGTGTTTCTCATCCAGTGAGGAGTAGTACAGGCCTTGAGACAGGGAGCTACTAAGCCAGCCAAACTCCCCATCCTAGAGTCAAAGGCTCCTTGTGTCCCTGTCCCACCTCCTCTACCTGAGGAGGGGGCAGCCCCTTCCACGTCTGAATGGTTATCAGCTACAATCTGACTTCCTGGAGTTGTAGTTTGCCTCCTGGTACCCACCACTCACTGGTGCTGGTTCACCATACTTTGCCTGCTGTTTCTCCCAGGGCAAAATGTGATACCCAATCCGCAGCATTTGAGCCACCATTGAGAATGGTTCCAGGTGAGAAGGGCCCCTGTTGCAGAACTTTAGAGCATTCATTATTTGTCCTAGACGTTCAACAAACACCCAGTTGACAGGTTTCCCAATTTACATGTTGGGAGCATAACTCTTTGAGGTCATGAAAACAACTAATACATCTATAATGATAGAGGAATAGATGATCGCTTAGAGGAATGCATTGCTAAGCTTTTAAGATACCTCTAGGGGAAGCATTTGTACTCTCTTACAAAATACCTTCTTGATGTCACTGTCAGAAATATATACAGGTATTCTTCAGCTTACAATTGTGCACTTTATGAGCACGAAGCCACACCAGGAGTGGCTGGTCCATCTCAGGGATGGGACAGTTAGGCTTGCCCAGCTCTTGCCGTGACCCAGCAGGCCAGAGCCTGCCAGGATAACTGCAGGACAGGAGTCTAGTTACCGGGATGGGTGCTGTCCTGGTTTGGGGCAACCTCAGCTACTAGTTATGGCGCTGTAAGTTTGAGCCTCCTAAGGTGTACAGAGTGTGGGATGTATCTGAGCATGGACTCGTCTCTTACAGAGAAATGGGAACTGGGAGTTCTGGAAGCTCCACTTCCTGATCTTCAGAAGAAAAAGAAGTAAGCAGTTTGGCAGTGACGCCCACTTGCCACAATCTTGGAGAAAAGAAAGAGATGGACAGTGCCTGTCATTAGCAGGTCTGACCTATAGAAGCTGAGGAAGTAACTTTATCCTACTTCCCATCACCATCGCTGTTTTTGATTATTTTCATATGCTCATCATTAGGGGTGGGAAAGGACACAGGGTCCTAAAAGCCGGGATATGACCCTCCCTCCCAAATTAACTCCTCCCTACCTCCTTGTTTTCAGCTATGTTCACTTCTTCCTGGCCCCCACCGTCCTCACACTTCTGCTCCATCCTCTGTCAGGGCAGAAGCTGGTCTGAGTTAGTAAGTTACACTCTGGGAGAAATGAGGTGGAGTATGTAAAAGGTACCCTGTTATAAAGTGAAGTAGGACCATGGGAGGCTGCCTCTCCCATTCCACCCAGAGCCGTGGAGTTTGTGCAACAGAAATGCTACGATGTAGAAGCCAACGTGGCTCCTATGCATTTGTTTTGTTTAACTGGAGAATAGACTCTTTCAATTTTGTTGGGAGCTAAATCAACTTTTTGGGGTCAGGACTAGGATACAGAACGAGTATCTATGAGAGAAAGCATTTCAAGTTCCACTAAACAAGGTAGAATTCAACTTGGGAGTCATAAACCATTTCTGAATTGGGGAGTGCCTGTCTTGGACTGGTGGGCATTAGGCTATCAGTTCTTAGAGTTTTATCTATCATTTGTGAGTGTGTATACAAAAATATTCCTCACCTTCAGCTACAATAGCCTGGGAATGGGCTCAGAGGTGATCATACACTTGTGAAAAGAATTGTTATTCCCTTTCTGAAGCCCTTTAGAGGAGAGTAGAGGGCGAAAGGCTTCTCTTTGAGCGTGACTGACGTACTGCATAAATTGTATTTTTAAAAATAAAAGCAGTGATTTTCAATATATTCTTTTGTTTCCAAATAAATTTGCCTTTTACCATGAGGAGTCCATCATTGCCACCTGTTTATTTTTGAATATACGTATATTTCATATATTTGAATGTACCGTGTTTCCCCGAAAATAAGACCTAGCCGGACAATCGGCTCTAATGCATCTTTTGGAGCAAAAATTAGCATAAGACCTAGCATTATATTATATATTATGATGTGATGTGATGTGATGTGATGTGATGTGATGTGATATTATATTATATTATATATCCGGTCTTATGTTACAGTAAAATAAGACCGGGTCTTATATTAATTTTTGCTCCAAAAGATCATTAGAACTGATTGTCAAAAAAAAAAAATAAAAAGAACTGATTGTCTGGCTAGGTCTTATTTTTTGGGGGAAACACAGTATATAGTTTTCCCCTTCATTTAATATTAAGCCAGGGCAGCTCCATAGTTGCTACATTGGAGGGGCTTATAGCTGGAAGTCTGGTTAGAAGTGTGTGTGTGTGTGTGTGTGTGTGGTGGGGGGAGGGACGTGGGTAGGAGGTTTGCTTTGCTTTGAAGCTATGTTTTTTATTTAGATTGTCTGTTTATGGCATAGAGGAGCTAGATGAAGATCATTTTGTCAATAGATTCTTGGCACTTGTTAATGACTTTCATTTATGTGGCACTTTAAACCTTATGAAATGCTGCAGTATCCCAATTGCAGGGCTTATCTAATAATTCAAAACTCATGGCTACTGTTTGGTGCATACATTCTGCTATTTCAAAACGTTTGTCATGTGCCCCTGGGGAGAGGACACTATTCTCCCATGTCCTTTTAGTTTATTGACCCACACTAAAACTGAGGTCAAAAATGGCCTACAGGAGTCTCTCACCTGAGGCAGGAATCATTTACACATGTCTTAACTAGGAATACCGTTAGACAAGGCAAAGACTGTGGTTGCCTTCAGAAATTCTCCTGTTCCTCTAACAGAGCACATGCAGTCCAACAGAAATACAGCATAAGCCACAAATGCAAGCCACATATGGACTTTAAAATTTTCTAGTAGCCATACAACAAAAAATAAAAAGAAACAGATGAAATTAATTTTAATCAGTATGTTTTATTTAACTCATCTAAAATATTATTAATTTAAAATATAACCAATGTAAAAAATAATGAACTATCCTAACTAATTTTCTTCCTTGTGTCCCAGAAAATACTGGCAATTTACCCTATCTCTGCCTGTTCCTGCCAGAGCTGCTTTCTATGTCCCTTAGAAGTGACCCAGTAAGGAGGAGGGTACACAGCTGTGTACCCAGTGGGACACCAACTTATTCCAGCACTTCAGGAGTGGGGGTAGGAAGGGAGTGGGGATTTAGGAAAGCTGGAACTAGTAATGTCATTGTCTTAGTGTGGGAAGGTTAGAATTACTGCTTCCTCCAAGAATTCCAGTGTAGGACTTCCAAAGTTTTGGGAAGCGAAACTATCAAAATGTAAGATACCCAGAGCCCTGTAGTGAAGTCCAATTCAACCTCAAATATCATTATTGTTAACATTAAAATGACTAACTTTTTTAAGTGCCAATTTTTATATACACTAATCTATTATCTTCACAACAATTTATAAAACAGATAGTATTATTACACCCATTTTACAGATGAGGCAAACAACTTACCCTGGGTGCCACATCCGGTGAGTGTTGGAGCCAGGATTCAAAGCCAGGCATTTTAAGTACAGAGGCTATGCTCTTAACAACAATACCACTGAGTAAGTACTCAGTGGTAAATGAGTAAGTACTCATTTACTTACTCACAAATGAGTAAGTACTCATTTCTCATATGAGAAAATTATTCCAAGATTTCATAAGAGAATTCTGAAGATGTTATAAATATCTGGACCACTTGGCCTCTTAATTCCAACTTGTTAGCTTTAAAAATAAGGCGCAAAGACCTTTTTCTCCATATCAGATCATGGGGTCTAAGCTGGGGCCAAGTTTGTGATTCCTTTTTCCTTCTCCACAGACTTGTAAATTAAAAGGCTGAGACTGAGATTTAAGGAGATTGGCTAATGTAAATGCTGCTCTAAATTAAGAAATAATCAAATTACCCCTCAAGTAAAATCTTCCATTGGTACCATAAACCATTTCTTAAGTGATTTTTAAAAAAAGGCATGTGTTGTTTAGGAAATGTCGTTATTTTGGCAGTTCAATATGAAGTTATGCATGGGACCAACAACATATTCCAAACTGTTTATGCTCTAAAGGGATAGTGTGTAAATTAATAAATTCCTCCTTATGTTAATCAGCTGTTATCATTATTTCACAGAGATAAATAGAAATTTTCTTTCTTCCTGAAATGGAACAGAACACAGGAAATATATCAGACATCCATTCTTGCTTCAGATTCTGTTTGTGTCTTCATTTCCACCCCACATCAAGCCACTTTCTCACTACTTTACTAATAATTGTGGATAGCTTCTGGTCATTTTAAACTGTTTTCCACATGCCATTAGGATAAAGTACTTATGTGTTTTATTCAGTTCTAAAATTTCAAGAGTGAACTTTGACTCATTCTAAAAATATCTTCATCTTTAGAAATTCTTTAGAGCTATAATTTCTAGGTAAATCTGATTAGTGGAAATCTGATCTTTGCAATACAGAACAAACTCAAGTAAACATACTGGAGTTTCCTGTTCATTTGTGGTACTCTTTATGACATGAATGGGGATTATAAAACAGATATGAAATTGGTCAATTACATACGAGTACATGGAAAAATGTCACAATTCTAGCAGGGATGAAAGAGATATCCAGAAATCTCTATGCATAATCACAATGAACTTCACTTGGCGATATTTTAAGTTAATATTCATGTACTATTGGAAAGGCCTTATCATTCATGCATCATTAGTGATGTACTGGGGATTGTTGAAATAATTTTAACACACATTACTTTTCAAGAGAAAATTTCTTTATATGACTGTTGTCACTTGATACCTTTTTTGGATTTGGATACCTTTTTTGGCCATTGGATATTATGAAATGGTGCTTGTGATTAATGACACAATTACACCAAGTGTTTAAAATTCAGACAGCAAGAACCGTAGTCCTTTTCCCAAAAGAGAAGTTGTGCATTGGTGGAGCTGATCCTCACTGCTGTTTCAGATAATCAAAAACAGCTTTCAGGGATGGTGTATTTTTTGGGGGCATGTCAAGAGCCTATCACAGTATCAAGTTAACAAAAAGAAAAAGAATAGAAATAGTGAGTGATTGTCTCTGGAGACACAGTGTTTCAGGAAGGCAATCACTCAACAAGTCTCTTTCCACCTACAGGCTTATGATGCAATTAACTTGCAACTTGGCCTGCTTTGTTTCCATGCCTTCTCCTGTCTTCTATTTTGAAGTTTCTGACTACTACTCCTCATCCTTAGCTTGAGCTCACCTCCATTGTGCCTCAATTTATATTAGCAAGGTGTACCAAACTTCATTTTTCTCAGAATATTTTGCTGCCTAAAATTGCCCCCCTCTAACAGAAAACTAGACTTAAGACTTTTGTAGTTGGGACATATGTGTGATGGAATAGACCAACGATAGGGAAAGTGCATTTGAGGAAGGCTGACACTTCCTCTAGACCAGGGTTGCTAACCTGCACTCCTCGGAGAGCGCTGGATCACTTCAAAATCATTTGCAAAACCTTGTGCTTATCTGAGTTCTGGGTTCATACTAGTGTCCAACATTTTCTTGAAGCCCCTACCCTAGAACATACAGGCCGAGGGTGCTAAACCTTAACACTAACTTTCTAAACCTTAACATTAACTCTCTTTTGTGTCCTGCTCTGGCATCACCTGGACCACAAGGCAGGGGACACGCTTTAGTACTGGAGCCACACATCTACTCCCCCATCTTTCCTTTTGAAGGGAAATGGGCTCCGTTCCCTCTACCAGAAAGCACCTGTGATCTAGGGGAAGGAGTTTCTTTTTTTTAAGGTGGGCGCAGCTCACAGTGGCCCATACGGGGATCGAACTGGCAATCTTGGCGCTACCAGCTGAGCTAACCGGCCACCCTGGAAGGGGTTTCTTTAAAACATCAAATACCTAGAAAATAATCTCTATGAAATAATTTTTTTAAAGAATGGATTTTGCAAAGCCTATAGTTAGGACATCTCAATGAGTTTCACAAGAAAGCTAAACGTATAGCAATCTCTGCCTGCAACTTAGCTGTGCAAAATGGAGGGAAGAAAAGCCCCAAAGAAAGCTACTTAGATATAGCCATGCTTCTTAAATCTATAAACAGGAACAGTGATACCCAAAAATCTTTATGACACCTTTGAAAAGAAGTCTCCTAAAACCCATAATTCAGTCAGTCCGTGGTGAATTTTACATGAGACTTTACATCACAGGCTTTTTAAATAGCTGGCAACAAGGTAGTGGCTAAAAGGAAAGTTTGGGTTACACCTGAGACAGTAGCTAATCTTCTAAGCCTTGGTTTCCTCCTTAGTAAAATGGGAATAACAATATTTTGCAGGTTCATGTAAGGATTAAACAGAATAAGACTTAGCAATTGCTTAGCATCATGCCTGGCACACACAGGTATCCAGTAAATATTACCTGCTATCTCTATAGGATTCAATTTCCAAGGGAAAATCAGATTGAGGGTTAATTATCAGGAATTCTGGAAGCTCAAAGTCATTTGTTTGAATAGCCAGGCCTAAGTGGGTCTTTTGTTTTTATTTC
This sequence comes from Rhinolophus hipposideros, assembly GCF_964194185.1. Taxonomy (NCBI): domain Eukaryota; kingdom Metazoa; phylum Chordata; class Mammalia; order Chiroptera; family Rhinolophidae; genus Rhinolophus; species Rhinolophus hipposideros. The sequence goes on from NC_138051.1 coordinate 62,120,958, forward strand.
AGGGGTTGGGTAGGGTTCTAAAGTAGTGGTTCTCAGCCTTGGATGTACATTAGAATCCCATGTGTTGGGTGGGTGGGTGGTGGGTGCTTTTTAAAAACCAAAATACAGCCATATTTAATTAATCAGAGTCTCTGAGAGAGGGAGCAAACCATCAGCATATTTGTAACACTCCTCGGGTGATTTCAATAAGCAGCTAGATAAAGTTCTCGTTTGCCTTAAAATTCTGAACCCACTACATGGTTGTATTTATGGTAGGTAAATAGCTCAAACAAACAATACCCGGTCAGTGCCAAGATGAAGTTTTCCATGGGAGGCTCCAAAGATTCTATAAAAAACACTAATTTTCATCTGTGCCGCTTTGTAGGTATCACAAGCTTTATAGTCTTAGTAAAACCCAGTAGAGAGAGCCTGTCCTAAGGAATTAAAACTCCCTTAACTCATTTAGATTAGTGCTTAGTACTTTTTGTATAGCATGTGCAAAATGCTATAGCAGTATGTGCAAAAGTAGTATGTTTTTAGTAGTATGTGTAAAAACGTACGTAAATCGACCAGCCTCTGAAGCAGAATATCACTGAAACACTCTTAATTAATTGACTTATAGTCAATGTGTTAGCCTTTAATTAAAATCCAGGATCAGCTGCAGGGAAAGGAATTATTAGCTGCAGGGAATGTGGAATTATTATTTAATGGGTAGAGTTTCAGTTTGAGAAGATGTGAAGAGTTCTGGAAATGGATGATGATGATGGTTGCTGTTCTGTGTTCTTTTGTGTGATGGTCAGTCAGGTGTGGCCACAAGAGGAAACAAGAGAGGCTCAGGAAGACAAAGTGTATCATACAGGTCCTAGAAACAGGAAGGACTTCACAATATGCTAGGTCACATGGGAAAGTACTAGTGCATGTCAGAAGGCAAAAGGAACAGGAGCTGGAGAGAGCCTGGGTCATGGCCTTTACTGGAGTTTCCAGACAAAGGCAAGGCAGGGGAGGGTGAACAGCTTAGGGCTGGTTATTGGGAATCATTTCAGTAGGCTCTCAGGTGTAGGAGCGGTCCCTACATGCCTGGTACTGGGAACTGGGATGATTAAGGCAGAGGAATAAATATTGCCTCCTGGAGTACATGGGCTCAGAACTAGTTAGTTTGCATATCAAAGGACTGCTCCCTGGTGAGCCCTTGGCTACCTCTAAGAATTGGCTAGCCCTGAAGGGGCAGTCTCTTCCCAGCCAGAAAGGTGTTTACCATGTCAAAATATCATACTATACAGGAAATTTGAAAATTATAAACAACACAGCTGCACAACAATGGGAATGGACTTAATGACATTGAATTGTACACTTGAAAATCGTTAAAATGGTAAATTTTATGTTATATATGTTATACAATAAAAGAAAAAAACTAGGATCCACAAGATTAAAAATGGTGAATTCTAGGCAAAAGACAAGAACCAAAGAAAAAAAAGTGGGGAGGTAGGAGAAGACAAAACTTACATCAAGAATTTCAAGGGTTGCTGAAATATATGTCTCTTCCAATTATAAAAGAAGAAATTGTCTCTACAAAATATTGTAGATTGCAAATTTTAAGCATTTCTGAAAATTACCCAGCAAATTGGGTGAAATGGAAAGAAAACAAATAGTACAGAATTGCTTCATTCTCTAAACCATTTTCACTTCTCATTGCTCTTTCACTCTCTAAAGAGATCAGGAACTGAAAACCTGACTCATCTTCATGTGTGAGGCCATGACATTAGAAAACTGAGCCCTCTTGACAATGCCCATTTGGCTAGCCAATTCAGTGTTATATTCTGTGACGAAACTAGATCATAAAATCAGCTATAGACTTTTTCTACAACGGAGTTCTTGGGGTGTGTGTGTGTGTGTGTGTGTGTGTTGTGATGAATATATTTTAATCTATCAAATTTATATATACTGTTATCCTGAATTTCTAAACTTGAAAATCACTCCTTAAATGTACTATCTAAGTCCTGCATATTTCTCATCCAGAGTAGTTTAGCTGCCAAGGAAATTATTGCTCCATTGCATATCTTCACCTTACTTTCCTCTTCTCCCTATAATCATGGAAATCCACCATCAATTCTTCTTTTTCCTTACTCATCTGCCAAGTCTTTTCTCCATTCCCTATGCCAAGATTCTCTGGCATAAACACCTGTGGCTGCCAAACCTTCCTGCTATTGTCCTAACATAAGCAGCTCGAAGATGACTACTCTTCTCCCTCCCCACAATTTGCTTTGTATATCCAGTTGCCAGATGCCAGCAGAGTAAGTACCAGGAGAGAAGAAAATAAAACATTCCTTCTTCTGGTGAAGGAGAGTGGAGGAAAGAAGGAATAGCTTTCTAACTCATGGGCTACCATTGTTAAGAATGTCCCTGGAATCTTATGAAGAAGTGGTCTTAAATGACTGGTGTGATTTATATCTGTTTTCCTCTTTACTGTAAGCTGTGAGGAAATGTTTGATCTTTACTGAGCATGTACCACTTCATTCCTTTTAATCTGACCAAAAAGTTGTGTTGCTCCCTAAACATCTAAGGAGTCAGATAAGAACTGGTATACTAGTTTGAAAACATTGGTCAGCTGTAAATATGTGTCAGTTTCCAGTGTTTAGGAAATTGCTCTGAAGACCTTTGCTCTAATATAGAGGAACCGGATGTAGCACATGGTGAGCCAGGCCCTGGTGTCAAGGGAGTTGGAATTGGTGTCTTGACTCCACCACTAAATTGCCCTGGGAACTGGACAAGTCACCCAACTTCTGTGCACCTCAGTGTCCCCACTGGTAAAATGGAGATAGTAACTAACATTGGGGGGCATGTACCAAGTGAGGACACTTTTAAGAAGCTCACATGTATTACTTCCTATCCTCCTCTCAACGATCCTAATAAGTAGGTTTTGTTGTTATTATCATGTCTATTTTAACGATGTAGAAACTGAGGCACAAAGAGGTTGGTTTTCTTACCTATGGTCCCAAAGCTACTGTGTTTCCCTGAAAATAAGACCTAACCAGAAAATAAGCCCTAGCATGATTTTTCAGGATGACATGCCCTGAACATAAGCCCTAAATTAATATAAGCAAAAATTAATATAAGACCCGGTATTATTTTCGGGGAAACATGGTATATATGGAGTCCAGATTCAAACCTAGGCAGTCCAATGGCCAGCACCCATGCTCTGTTGTGTACCCTGTCTCACTGACTTGTGATAATTAAATCAGATTAAGTATTCGGTAATCTATGTAACATGTTGTTATTAACTTTCCTGAGGTTCATTTCCTCATCTGCCAAAAGGAGACAATACTGATGCTTCAGAGTTTTTGGTAAGAAATAAACAAATGGAAGAAGAGTGAGATTTTGCTACCCACCTTTCATTACCACTATAACACACAAAACATGTTTTGCTTTTAAATTACATATGGTCTAAGCCTGTCCATTGCTTTAATGTAAAACTAACATCACTTTTCCCTTTTGCTTCTTACAGATTTTTGCATATATGAATGAAACCTCTTCCCGAAAAGCAAAGTGGGACCTCCAAGCTCTTAGATTTTTATCAATTAATTCAATAATTGATCCTTGGGTCTTTGCCATCCTTAGGCCCTCTGTTCTGAGACTAATGCGTTCAGTCCTCTGTTGTCGGGTTTCATTAAGAACACAAGATTCAACACAAACTTCCTGTTCTGCCCCGTCAAACACCAGTAAATAGACTGACCTTTGTAGAAAGCAGCTAAAATGTGCTTATTAGCCAGCATCTGGAAGATCATTTTGAAATGGTTCCTTGGAGAAATGAGAAAAGTTGGTTTATAAACAAAATGAAGCTAACCTAATAAAACAGAGTAAACACACATTTTAGCAATAGTTTGGGCTACACACATGCTGACAAGACACTTCATGGAAGGTGTCAGAAGGATCTATAAAACCTACCCTCAATAAGCATGTCACATGGTTTTTAGAAGAACAACCAACTGCATTTAAGATCCAGTTGCCTTTTGATTTAAGCTTTCCTGTTGAATGAGAAAGCATGCGGTTTTGTAATTTGTTTAAAACCCTAAATAGTTACTGTGTGTTTTCTATTTTAATCTTCTGTGTTACTATTGTTATGAACATACAGCATACAGTCAGACCAGATGAAACTTCATATATATTCTCTAGGAAGTTGGTATGTAGAAACAACAAACCTGGTGTTTTGTGACTGCTTAACAAACTATCTTTGGACAATGAGTTTGAAAATCGTAGTCACTTTGTATTACAATGTTTGTGTGTGTGGGAGTACTCTCTTGTCACTATTACTCATACTAAATGGTATTCTCGTTAGTATTACTTGTGGAACAGTAGGCTCAGTTAGTTAATGTACTAGTCCTCCAGAAGCTATGTGTCAAAAAGTGTCAGGTTATTTATTTTATAATGTCCATCATGCTAATAGTAATCAAGAAAACTTTAGGAATTTTCCTCTCAACAAGAAATAACAGGCTATAAAGAAAGTTAATTCTCATTATTACTCTTCATTCTGTTTCCAGGGGAGGCTGTACGAAGGTCGGACAATTAAGTTCGCGAACTTCCCACCCTGTACGTGCACAGTGGAAAGTTCGTGAACTCAATTGTCCAACCTTTTCATATGTGGCTATGTCTGAAGCCACATATTAGGATTAAAAACTGAAAAATCTGGTCAATTGTTCAGATACACTGGAACTCTTTTAATGCTGGTGTGAGGCAATGACTAATATCTACTTTATAAGATTTCTGTGTTGTAGCAAAATTCATCTGTCTGTATTTTTTCCAGGAAACATGGTTTGGCTCATACTACATAGGAAATCATGTAACATGAGTTATGCCTTAATATATTTCTAAATCTAAATGTTTGACATGCTGTAAACTCAGCATCAAAATATTTCAGTGGATTTGCACTGTTTAATCATATCTTAGTTACTGTGTAAGTTCATCTGAAATGTCACAACAATAAAGTATAAAACAAAAATTTGAAAATAGAATAGTATTTGATGAATTTCTCCAAATAACGTTTTAGAGTTAGTGTAGATATAATATTTTTCCAATGAGATAAAAGTGGAAATTTATATTTAATTTGGCAGGTTTTTAAAGTATGGTTGCATTATAAATTAGAGTTTAAAGTGTTCAATATAGTACTTGGTAAGAGGATTTTTTTCCTTACAGAACTATGTTTAAAATAGTAGAACCATCTTATTTTTTTCAGTATTATTACAAGATAGCTATGATAAAAAAAAATAAAGAGATGTTAGTTTTTTTCCAAAATCTCATTGAGTTGCTTACATAAAAACATTTCCTACAAGTCGTTAGATCACGTAGTTTTTCCAAACCATTCTAGGCATCAGTGTATTTTGACACAATCTATGTCAAATCAGCTCTTATTTTAAAAAGAGTAAATAAGTGGTTTGCTTTTCTACTAATTTAGACAAACGAGGCAAAATTTAACTTAACTAAAATCTGGACATGTAAATAAATCTTCCCTGTCCACCAAATATTCTAAAGTTAAGAAATTGGCCTAAATAGGACTAATTAGTCTGGCTCAGGGGTAATTCCTAAACATAAAATTCTGAAGCTAATTTGAATCTGGAAGATTTATTTCTTTTATCAGGTGCCTTTTTTTCCCCAATTGAAAATGTTAACTATAATCCTTCACCCCACTTCATCACCCCACAAAGTTCTGGAATAATGCCTGATAACTTAAAAAAGTCAAACTTGGACATAATATCACTACTGGGAACAAAATGATTCACTCTGGGGCTCCAACATGTAACTGTTTAAGCCATTTATTTAAGAACTAGTAGATTCCTAGGGCTTTGTTTCCTAGTTTCCTACTGTTCCTTGCACTGTGTTAAATGACTAAATCTTGTTATTTCATGTGCACTGATATATATACATATATATATATGTATGTATACACACACACACACACACACACACACATACACACAGATGGATAGATAGAAGGAATTGAGAGTAAAAATCCCATGTAGTAGTCAGTAGACTACTAATAATGGTAATTTACAGATAACAGAAAAAATTACTAGAATTAGATATGTAAATATTTTCTTTCTAAAAATCCCATCTCATCAGACATACTTGTTTAAGTTTACTGAGTCATTTTCAAGTTAAATAAAAAACACAGAACTTAGCTCGGTGTATTAGTGAACTGAATTATAATGAAAGAAGACCTAGATTTCATTCTTTGCCCCCAACAGCCAGTGGAATGAAAAGGGGAGAAAGAAACAATAATATTGTGTTCCCCGAAAATAAGATCTAGCTGGACAGTCACCTCTAATGCGTCTTTTGGAGCAAAAATTAATATAATACCCATCTTATTTTACTATAAGACCGGGTTGTTATAATATAATATAATGTAATACCCAATCTTATATTAATTTTTGCTCCAAAAGACACATTAGAGCTCATTGTCTGGCTAGGTCTTATTTTGGGGGAAACAGGATAGATATTCACCACAAAATGCCAGCAGCAACTTTACGTGTTGCCAGAAATGGGATAGGCCAAAGCAGTTTGTTCTGAGCTGAATTATTACTGGATGGTTCACTGTGGCCCTTGGTCATCTTTCTCAAGAGAGTACTGGGAAATTCTAGTACTAAACTGTGGCCTTGAATCTCCAAAGATCTCAGAGGGACCTGAGTTTGCTTAGATTCTATAGAAAGCCTCCAAAAGATCTGAACTGAAAGTGGTTTGGACCTAGTGACACCCTAGAGCCAGATCAACGCTCTAGAAACAGCACCAGTGCAAACCACCATGCTGGCAGAGGCTGCAAACCCTGAGCAGTGGGGAAGGCAAATCCCATCCACATCAGTACATTCGCAGTGTAATTCGGTTCAGCTTTTGGCACCTTTGCCTGCTCACAACAGTGCAAATTGAAAGGGCTGTCCTAATGCTACTATAACGTCAGCTCTGATTTGAACCCAGTAAAAACATGTTCAGGTTTAGAATTTGATAACTTTGAAAGGCAGGGGAAGACAACTACCTTGCACTGAAGCAGAGCTTTATTTATTTCACTTTGCCAGATCTAATGGGTTGAGCCAAATCTAATAGTTTTCTGAATTTCAGAAGATTTTGAGCTGTTCACAGATAGAGAAGCAGTCTTGTCTGCAAATGAGTGATTTATATATGTGGACTTAGAATGCCTACTCATGCAGAAGGTGTTGCAACTTGAATATTTGATGATTATCTTCTGTCTTTATCAAACACTTAACTCCATTGGATTCCCTTTCTGAGTGCACTTTTATAACATACCTCCAATCACTAACAGTATTATTAGTGATTTTTTTTAAATTTACAAAGCATTTTGATCACCTGAAACATACTATGAAAATAAATGTTATTTTAGCAATTCACAAAAGCTATATATAGTCATCTAATTTATACATGGGATCAAGGCCATGCATTGGGCATTAATTTTTATTTCAGAAAATTACTCCCCGCCCCTTTTTTTTCTGGTAGATTTTGTGATTTTTTTTTTATTGTAAGTAAATTTTCTTGAATTATATTTTTTTATTTTCTATAAAATATATGTACTATTAAAGGTCAGTTTGGATGGTTGAATTCTGTGACTTATGTGTTTCATTTTTTAAAAATCTGCCGAGAGTCAAATATAACAGTGAGGATTCCAGCAGAAAGAAATCACACACTCAAAAAGGTGAGGACTGTTGAATGAAAGGAATATTTACAGAGGGGTAGACAAGGTTTAGGGAATCAATGGGATGGTGAAGGATCCCTTGGAAGCTATTACCACTCCTAGGCTGCAAGGAACAAGGGTATAGCAGTCACTGGAAGTGACTCCTGCCACCCAGCAGGAACTGTGGCCTTGCAGGAACCTGTGGCCTTACATAGGGAAGCATAGTTGCTTGCAAACCACAGGGAGGGTGTGGATGGCAGTTCTCCCTTCCTACTTTCTACTCTTCTGCCTGTTCCTCCCATTGCCAAACCCAACTGTAATCCAGAGAGTAAGTAACCCGGGTGATGCAGTCCATGGAGGCTGTAGTACAGATAGACAGTAGAGGGGCAAATGGAGAATATCCAGGATAAGCAGATTAAAATATATTCTTTTTTTATTTTAATTATACCAACACAAAAATTGAAACCACAAAGTGGGCTGTCTTTCTGCCTTCTACTTCAAATTGATATCCTCTAGCAAGCTTGGGGAATAAGAATCAGCCCCATCTGATTGGAAATAGGTAAAATACTGTTGACTGGACAAAATAATTCTCCAGGTAGTCCACCACAAGAGGGTTTATTCAGGAAAGAAAAAGAAACAAAACCATCACAGCAGTGTGAGGACGCACACCTCTGGCCGACCACCTATGTGCAAATAAGTGCCCTCTTCCAAAGATGGCCCCCTATATAAATAAACCCTCTCCCAGAAGTTGGAACCATCCAGTTTTAACAGAAAGTCAGGACTAGAGAGTAACAGGAAGCCCAGCTCTGCCCATAGACTTCCCAGTTCTATGGTTAGTCATCTTATGATGCCAGTTCACTTTTATTAATACTATAGGTTCCTTTACCAAAATATTTGTCCTGGACTGTGCTCCTTGAGGCTTAGCATTTATATCTATCCAACTCTGGAGGCAGTTGTTATGATCAGGGGAGAGAAAGGGGATCAGACCAAAGCATCTTTCTGTTTTCCCTGCCCACAGCAGTCAGTATAACAGCTATTTCTAAGCACAACAAAGAGAGATAACATGTATACTGGTCTGGAAATGTACTGAAGCCTTATTTTTAAGAAGGACCACTGGAGTGAGAAAAATCAAGAGAAAGCTCATTTAACAGTGCTGAGGCCCAGCCATATCCCCCAATTTACATAAGCTAAAATAGGTCGCCACAGCTATTATAAAGAAAGAGTTTATGTAGCAACTCAGCAATTCTGCATAGTTATAAATGCTGATAAAAGTAACTGAAAAAAGCAAATTTTAACAAAGTGGAAAATGCTTTGACAAAGTGTGGTGCTCAAAGCCATCTGTCCATGTTACCCACCCTGCTAACAGGATTTGTCTTCACTCATCCCCTTCTAAAGCACGCTTTTCCTAGCACAGAATTTCCCCATCCCCCCACCAATGGGTCCTGTCATCTTTGATGCACACACTCAACCTTTACAATTTGAGCAAATTCTAGATTTATCTGGGGGATATTAAAGATTTGTCAGACTGCTGGAGTTTTCTCAGACAAGTTATTTAACCTCTCTGACTCTTGGTTTCTTCATCTATAAAATGATAATAAAATTATCCATCTCCTCAATTGTTTTGAGGATTAAATGAGTAAATGTGTGCAGGACATTCAGCACTGTACGTGGCCATGCTAAATGTCAGTAAGGTTAGGGATTGGTATTATCCTCGACACCCAGTTCAGTGGCCCCTCTGACTTCCTCACATACCTCTGCCTCAGCTTGCTCAATCTTCATGGGGGCCATGGTGGAGGGATCATAGTATCTACTTGTTAACTCTGGTTAACTGTCAACAATGATGATGATGGTAATAAACATGTGGGACAAGTTTGTATTTCAGAAAATACAGTGAAGATTGGCACACATGAGATCCTGTAGAGAAATGTGTAAACATAAAAGAGTCCAAGAGAGACAGAAAGACAACAGGACATCAACATGTCCCCTGTTCCCTTGATGGAGACAAGGAGGGGAGCACAAGGGAACAGATCCTGAAACACTATTCAAACAGGACATTTTGTGTTTGGGGAAACTCAGCTCTATCACAAAGCTGAAATTAAGCAGATTTCATTTACATATCATCTTCCGAAGATCCTCCAGAATTAATCCAAGCCATGTGTCACAGATGACCTTTCATGTTCCTGAAATTTACACCCACGACTTCTCCTCTCTGGGCAAAACATTCCCGATTTCCTCACCTGTCCCTTGTGTGACACCTCACCATTTTGGTGCCCTCTTCCAGATCTTATCCAAGTATTAATGCCCATTTTAATATGTTGGGCCAGAACCAAACACCAATAAATAATTCTAAAATGGTCTTATCAGTACTGAGTACTGATACGTCAGTTGCTGGTTCAATCTGAACATTGTATTTCCATTAATGCAACCTGAGATTACAAAGCTTTATTAGCAACTAGGTCATGCCTCTATAACCTTCAACAAATGAGAAAAGTAACAATATTCCACGTAAAATACTGTTGACTAGACAAAATAAATCTCTATGTAGTCCACCACAAGAGGATTTATTCAGGAAAGAAAAAGAAACAAAACTGGGTGTACAGGGGTCAGTGAGTTGCTCACTAAGGACATCCTCATACAATACCTTTATGATTATGCTGCTGGTCTAACCGCCTGAGACCATACAGTCACTTGGTTTCTCATTAGTCATATTGCCTATCAACTCTTGGATTGGTACACTAGGAGGGGGAACTTTGAGTTTGTATGCTGATCCTGGCCTTTGTGTTAATAACTTGAGGTGATGTGGAATTAGATGCCAGTGCCTGAGTCCAGAGAACAGTTTTTTCCTTGAAAATGGAACACACTGCTTTTAATTAGCAAATGATATTTCTGCTAGAATTAACTGGCCAGTACTGATCTCAGTCCTAAGAGTGTGCCTGATGTGTCATGATAAATGAAACATTTAAAAATTGCAACAGCTGCACAATTAAACCTATGAAGAGTTGACTACCTTGCAGCTCTTAGAGAACTTTTCAACACGTCCACCCTGTAAAGAGCTCAAAGGAACAAGCCAAAAAGCTGTATACCTTTGAAAACTCAACCTTAACTTTTTATGTTTTTAAAAACAAATGTCCACATGTTACTTGTAAAATGAAAGGCACGATAACCAAAACACTGTGAACTGCATACTGTGGTGTACTACTCTTTGACCTGTAAAAATAAATCTTTCTGGTATTAGAAAGCATTCTGATACAAGAAGAGCACACTTAACTATAAACTAGAGATCTTTATTCTCTTTAATACCTATTATGGTGATTGGGGAAACACTAGCTCAGATGGCCACATCTTTCCATGAAATGTTAATTTGGAAAACTAAGGACGGAGGAGAGTCAGACTCCTTTCTTTCTACAGAGATCTGTGTTCTCAATTAGTTATAGTGAACCACAATGGTAGCAAAGAAATACTAAGTAAGGAAACAATTATCCTGCTTTATCAGTATTAAAGGTTTTTTAAAAAATAAAGTCTTGCCTTTAGTTTATGTACTTGAGCATGTTAGAATACTGCTGTTTGTAATCCTTTGAGATAGAAATTTTGAATTAAGAGACAAATCACATGGGTAAAAGTGATAACTTTATTTTTAAACCAACACACCGAAAGGTAAAGGAAGTATGGTGAAACTGAGGTTGGAATGCAGACATCAGATCAGTGAGATCTTCTTTCTACATGATGTGTCTCCATTCCCTAGCCCTCCTCTCCCATCCCTCTTCTCCACTCCTTAACTCCAGCTACCCAGCCCAATGTACTGTACCTAGAATATATCAGCTTTTATCTCAAGGTCATTGCCCTGGTTGGTCTCTACCTGGAATAAACACTTTTCTCCCAGACAGTCATGGATCACTTCTTTATTTCCTACCTCCTTCAAAATTTTGCTCCAGTGATGCTTTTTCACAGACCACCTTTCCTAAAGGTGCACCCCATTCCCTTTCCCCTACTCTATCATTTTCCAGTATGAATGACATTAAACATACCACAAGGTTGATGTATGTATTACATTCACAGTCTACCTCCTTGCACTAGAATGTGAGTGCCAGGAGAGAGCGATTCTTGTCTGTTTTGTGTTGATACCTAATGTTATCGTGTCTTGCAATTGCCAGATGTCCCATATACTTGGAATTGTATCTTTTGGATTTCAGGGCTTTTTTTTTTTTTTTTTCACTTTCTCAGTATATTTTTCTTAGGACATTTTCTAAATGATCCCATATTACATTTTAGTGTTTTATATATAAACATCTAATCCTCAAAACAACACTGTCAGGTCAATATTGTCCCCATTTTACAGATGATAAAACATATGTTCAAAGTTAAGGAATTAGCTCAAGATCATACAGTTTTTAGGGGAGAGTTAAATAAAATTAAACCATTTTCTGATTTCAAACCCAGAGATGCTTCTACTGATCCCACAGAATGGACATCTATAACGGCCCTCTAGTTCTGACTCTTGTCCAGAATAAAAACTCCATGGGCATGGACCTTGACTGTCTTTATCACAACCATATTTGTAGTACCTAAGATAGTATCTGGTATATAGTAGGTGCTTATAAATATTTGTTGAATGATTGAAGAACAAATCAACAAAAGGCAGTTATCAAGGATACGATCTCTAGTCATCTCTGAACGACTTAAAATAGTTCATCTTCTTGCTCCTCTTTCTCTTCCCCTCTTCTTTGAACAACTCGATCCTAATCCCATTTGGTGAGGCAGAGGAAGGTAGGCTTTTGCAGGTGGGTGTGTGTGAGTCAAAGCAGGGGGAGGATGTATCTATATGAGGGTAGTGCCTTGTGGAGCCCTAGTGGACTGAGGACGGAATCCCTACAGAAAGGCAGCCTGGAGTGGGCATCAAAGCTCAAACTGGGTGAGGAGTTTACCCACACAGGGTGCGTGACCCAGAGTGGGGAGTCAGAACCAAAGGGGGTGGGTAATGGTGACCTGGCATCAGGGTATATGAGCCCAAACAGGATGAGGAGTAAGAGGGAGTCCATTCAGAGGAGCAGCCTTGCATGGGTTACCAGCGCCCGTGGGAAATGAGGAGGCTGTCCACACAAGTGGTGAACTGGTAGAGGGTCAGAACCTGAGTGGGAGGGAAGGATATCTTTGCAAGCAGATGGCCCATGGGTTTAGGGGCCTGAGCAGAATAAGAAGAGCATGCCCTTGTGGGGATGGCCTGGCATGGGCTGGCAGAGCCCAAACAAACCAAGGATGGTAACTACTTGGGGTAGTCAGGGACTCAGATTGGAGAGTGAGAGCTTGAGCAGGACAGCGGAAGTGTGGGGAAGGGAAGGGAGACTGGTTATATACTGAAGGATTTATCAAAGAAGCAAATGTATTAAGGATAATGGAAAGGTTTGTCACTGTTAGAGAAATATAAAAAGAAAAAACAAGAGAGACTGGGATTAGCCCAATAACAATGGGCACACCAGCACACAGATCTTGATTTCTAAATGCCATTTTTCTTTAAAAGGAACGAGGGCTCCTTGGGGGAAATGTCTGATTTCAGGCCTGGGGCAGAGAAAGTATAAGATGAACCAGGAACATCTTGTGGTACAAGAAAATAAGGAAGTGTCCAAGGAATGAGGGGGCCATAGCAGGATAGTTCTGTGGTTTTAAAGTACCTTCTTACAAAACAATTATTAATTACAGTGAGCAATCCTGACAGACCTTAATGTAATCAGGGGATCAAAGTAAGCATCATTAGTAATGGAACCAATTTAAGTTGTGAGCAGAATACGCTGCAATAAGAACATGGGGAAATTTCTGAGATATTTCTTACTGTCAAAGCTTCATAACCTGAACGTAATCATGAGGAAACAACAGACTAACCCAAATTGAAGGATATTCTACAAAATGGTTGGCCTGTAATCTTCGAAAGAGTCAAGGTCATGAAAGTCAAGGAAAGAGTAAGGTATGCTGTACACCTGAAACTAATATAATAGTGTATGTCAACTATAATTAAAAATAATTTCTTTTTTAAAAAAAGAGTGAGGGACTGTTCCAGATTGAAGGAAACTAAAAGGACAGACAACTAATTACAATGTGTGATTCTGAACTAGATGTTATTCCTATAAAGGGCATTACTGGGACAACTAGCAAAATGCAAATAGGTTTTGAGGAATGGATAATAGTAACACATCCATATTAACTTCTAGATTTTTGGTTACTACATTGTGGTTATGTAAGGGACTGTCTTTAGAAACACACCCTGAAGTACCAAGGGGGTGACAATGCTTCATTTCAAAACCTAACCTCAAATATAATAATTCAAGGGAAAAAAGTTATGTGTACTGTACTTCCAATGTTTCTGTGATTGTTTCTGTGAATTCTCTGTTTATGATTGCTTCAACATTTAAAAAGTTGAAAAATAAATCCGCAGGCACACTCACGGCAAGAGGAAAAAAAACAAACAAAAAAAATTCTTACTTTTTGTATAGAGGGAGAAATTGACAAAGTAAAATAAAATCAGAATCTAATTTCTATCACTGATCGTTGTGGTCCATAAAGCTGCTTTTTATATGAGCTGTTAGCTTAATGTTTCCAACCTGTTCACCAATAAGTTAAGTGTTAAGATGGTGCTAATGGTTTGCCTTAAAGAGTTTATGTACTTATTATCATGTTCCCATTGGGAAACAAGAAATCAAATGCATTTACAACTATGAACTGCTATTTAAATTTACACGAGTAATTTTTTTGGGGGAAAGTGCAGTGATCTCAGCATTTACTTAATGATAACATTAGACATTAGAGGAGAAAATGATTGCCCAAAAGAAAACATGGTTTATTGACCATTGGCCCAGCCCCATCCTCTCTAATTTACAGCTTCACCAGAATCATGAGTTCATTTTTACCTGTAGGAAGCCCTACTTCAGCCTTCTTATTTCTCAGCTCGACCTGCACAATACAATAAGCTTTTGAATGTCACTGATGGAAATTAATTATTCTTCAAGATGAATTTCCATAAAACCTATTCCTCATAGAAACCCGTCTGCTCACCTTTCCTGTCAATCATAAATCTATGCTCAAAAGCAAAGAAGGATTGTGTTTACTCTGGAGATGTGTAATAGGATACCCAGATGTGGGAGCTGGTTGTCAGGAAATTAGTCCTCGGTACTGCCTCATTCTGTTTAGTGCTCCTATCCTCCCCAGCCCATCTTCCACACCTGCTGCCAGTGGCATCAGCCTTGGAGGCAGATTAGGACACTGGTTGGTATAAAGTTTGGACTTTGATGTTACACAAACCTCATTTCAAACCCTGCCTTTGCCATTTACTGTGTAACCTTAAGCAAGTGGCTTTGACTTTCTAAGCCTATTTTCTCATCACTATCATGAGAATAGTAGTTGTCTACCTTTGAAACAATCAAATGATATGTCATATGAAATACTTAAAACAATGTTTGACATGTGGTACATGCTTTTAAAATTGCTGATTCTTATTATCATTACTGATTTTTTAACTGAAAATCTGATCAACAAATTTATGTTGTTATTATAGGATGTTATTAAGATCCTATATTTATAGTATACTGACTTCCACACTTCTACTGTTCAAACCTTTCTGATCATCAAAGGCACACAAACACACAGAGACCACCACCACCACCACCACCACCACCACCACCACCAGCAACAATACCACAAGCATTATCATATTTGTGTCTGTCTAATGACTTTGACAGATGTTACCAATAAGTCTGAGGGTGACTGGGGACGCCGAGGAGCCCACTGATGTCAGAGGTGATACAGCTGATTGAATCTACATCTGTGTTCACAGCCAGGATTCACCAAAGAAATAGTGACAGGAGCAGTTGCCCCACCCATCTCCATACCATTCAGAGACATTTGTAGTCATTTATGGATGTCTTCTCCCCCAGGACAGTCTCATTGCTCATTCTCTCATTTCATTCAGGTCTCCGCTCAAACCCCAAAACCCCAAAGTAGCCTTCACTACATAACTCATAACACATATTTATAAAAGCATATATTTTTATATTTTTTTCTGTCTATTTTCATGACTGAAGTTTTTCTTCTTATGAAATAGGTTTCCAGGAATAGAACCCCACTCTATAAAATTGTACCTATAGGACCTAGGAGTCCAACCTGTGACTAATGTCCAGAACCAATTCATTCCTAAGTCATCAGTTTCCCTAAATCATTGGCTTCCTATCATCCCTAGGGAAAGAGCAAGGCTCCTTAGCAGACAAGCAAGGGGGAACTGGGTCTGCTCACTTCCTCCGCTCATCTACTGCAACCACTGACCTCTCATTTCACTTCTGAGACACTTCTGGTTTCACCTCTCCATCCTTGGCTCCTGCTGCCCTTTTGTCCATCTGCTTCCTGTCCTGATACTTACCTGTCCATTGTTAAGTGTCTGAGTAAGATATTCCTGACCTCTTCTTCCTACCACGTCATTAATGAAAATCCCACAAATTCAATGTTATAATTAATAATATGTTTATAATCCTTTGCTAAAACTGATTAGAACTACGAAAACTAACTAAGCCCAGGCTTTTTCTCCAAAACTATATGTACCTCTAAAGGCATACCTTTAAAATGTTTTATTTTAATTTACTAAAAGGAATTCATCCAATTTCATATCAACCATAACTTCTGAGATCCTAATTATGATAATATAATGTGCACCTCATTAATACCTGTAGAATTGTACCATGATCCAAATCTATAAAAGCTGAATACAGATAGAAAAATATACCCCACACTAGCTGCTTTTCCCCTGCAGATAGTCTTACTGACAGTACTCAACTTTTAAGAAAACAAAAACAAAAGCAAAAAACACCTAACACTGATTAGGTCAGATATATTGCTGTGAATTCATCATCTTTTAACTCAGCAAGAACTTCAAATAAAGTAGCCCAGTTTGGTAAATCAAAACATTTATATATTCCAGGAAGATTTTTCAGAGTATAAATTATATCTCAGAAATAATGGTATTATACTAAAATACATTATTTTATATGATGTTTCCTCAAGGGACAATATAAAATAAAAATAATATCTGGTAAATATTTGCACTTCCTATGCCAAAGAACAATACACCAGGGGTTAAAGGTAGAAGTTGTAGTTAGAGTTTCCTAAAAATTCCAGATAAAGTCTCAAAATAATGACATAAATAATAAACTAGGCCCGATATCATATTTTAAAAAAAACTTTTTAGTAGGTTTCTACTTTAAATATTTTTCAAAAGTTCTGTTTTGTATCCAGACTATTTATTTTGAGTGAAGAATGTTTAACCAAGAATCAGGACCAACATGGGCACCTAGCTTTAGCAGAAAAACGAACATAGAAGAGAAATTAGCAAATACACACATAAGAAAAGAACTCGTATTATTTTTGTTAAGAGATCATTATGACTGCATATCTTGTTTTCAAACATTAGTAAACAAAAGTGTTCATTGAAAGGATTCTTCTCCAAAAATGCAAATGCTGATTAAGAGGATTCTTCTTTGGACTTTTATTTGGAAATTCTTTTGAAAATCAAACATACTCATGAAAATATGTTTTTATTTTTTGTATCTTAGGTGCTTCCTAAAAGGATTTGAGGAAAATTACAATGGTAAATCACATATGCAACATAACAATTATGTATGGTTATATATACATATATAAGCATATATATGATTTATATATGATAATATATATCATATGTATGATTATAATTATATAATGTATGATTATATCAGTATCATACATAATTGTACATATATATGAACAAAAATGAAAAGAAATCTTCTCTTTCCCTAATATCATATTGCCTGTCTTTTGTGTTGATGATCTGGCAGACAGTTGTTATCTAATACAAATAAGGAAAGAAAAAACACAACTGTAAACAATGAGGGACTCTGGATAATATAATGAACAATGTTCAATGTTGGAACAAAAGAAGTATTTTTCAACTGAAGCCTTAATAGACTTCATGAAAAATTTTGAAATTTGATCCCATGAAAGTATTCTGTATATAGTCAAGATGATCTGATCTACATAAGATACTTCCTGACTATCTAGTAACAAAATTATGGTGGCTTTCTACTGGGTCAATGTAGTTAAGCTACAACTATGTTTCCCAGAGTTCCCTTCTCTCCATGGTTTCAGATAGGCCACAAGAGAAATTTTTGACAGATTTGGAAGGCAGAAGTGAAGCAGCGGCCATGTTTAAGCTTAGAATGTTGGTGTTACGTCAGGCACCATTGCAGCTCATGCACATTGTTGTGGATTTGCCAGCTTACTTTGTTGGCATGGGAAGGTAGTGGCTGGGCCCCCAGTTTCCTACCTCCTTCCACATCCCCTTGGAACAGCAGCTGAGCCCACTTCACTTCCAACAGGGGCTTGCTTCTCTCCTTCAGTTTGTTCCAATCCTGGGCCAAGTTTATGTGCTGCTGCAAGAGTGCACTAGGTTTTCCGCAGGTCAGTCACATCATTGAGCAGGTGGCAGGAGCCTGATAAAAGATATTCTAGATATCTAGCCTAGATACCTTAGACTGATAAGACAGCCTTTAAAAAAAATAATGGTGTTGGGCAGCCGGATGGCTCAGTTGGTTCGAGAGAGCGAGCTCTGAACAATAGGGTTGTCAGTTTGATTCCCACATGGGCCAGAGCTCTCAACAACAAGGTTGCTGCTTCAATTTCCACATGGGCCAGTGAGCTGTGCCCTCCATAACTAGATTGAAGACAACAAGCTGCCGCTGAGCTGCTGGAGGGGCAGCCGGATGGCTCAGTTGGTTAGAGCGTGAGGTCTCAACAACAAGGTTGCCAGTTCAATTCCCGCATGGGATGGTTGGCTGCGCCCCCTGCAACTAAGACTGAAAATGGCTACTGGACTTGGAGCTGAACTGCGCCCTCCACAACTAGATTGAAGGACAATGACTTGGAGCTGATGGGTTCTAGAGAGGCACGCTCTTCCCCAATATTCCCCAATAAAATTTAAAAAGAAAAAATACTGTTAAAAATTTTATTTGGCTTTTTGCTTCCTTTGAGGGTATTTTTAGTTTCACACCATAAAGAGGGTTTCTAAGGATGAACGTACCAACTTTCCCAATAAGGCTGCCTTTTGGACCAAGGAAAAGACATGGTACAGAGATGGCAGCTCATTCTAGAAAAATCTTTGTAGAACTGACAGTGTAAAATAGGGAGTTAGTCTCCATGGTTTGGATAGGCTATCTCAGAATAGTACGGGTTGCTTCATTATTAAATGCCTGGGAAAAAATACATATAATTACAAAACCAGTTGACCAGAACAAAGAGGAAATACTTTTACTGCCCAATTCTATTGGCTTGGAAATGCTAACCCATACAGTTAGACAAGAAATAGAAACAAGAAGTATGAGGACTAGAAAGGAAGACACATTGTTTGTAAATAATGATTGTTTATGTGGAAAATTTAATAGGCACTTTAGGCAAACATTAGAATAATTTTTTTTTTAATTCAACAATTTTACTGAAAAGAAGATCAACTGGAAAAACCTATAGTGTTCCTATACACAATGAGATTGTGAAACTCAATGAGAAAATATAATTTTTAAAAATTATGTTCCATGAACAACAAACTCTACAGTGTACCTCAGAATAAAATCTCTCGAAAGATGTGAAAGACTTTTATGGAGAAAATTATAATATTTCATTAGAAGACTTAAAAGACTGACTAAATGTACAGACATATTATGCTCATGAATGAGAAGACTTAATAATGTACAGATATCAATTCTCACCAAATTTATTAATAAATTCCATGCAATTCCAATCAATACTTTTTGTGGAATTTGTGGGTATGTGTAGAACTTAAAAAAAAATCATTCTAAAACTCATGCGAAAGAGTAAAGAGCAAGAATAACCAAGTGTATTAGTTTCCTATTACGACTGTAACAAATTACCACACACTTAGTGACTTAAAACAACACAAATTTATTATCTCACTGTTCTGGAGGTCAGAAGTTCAAAATGAGACTTACAGGGCTGAGAGCAAGATGTCAGAGGGGCTACATTACTTCTGGAGGCTCTAGGGAAGAATCCCCTTGCGTTTTCCAGCTTCTAGACACTGCCTGCATCCCTTGGTTTATAGCAATATCACTCTGACCTGTGCCTGATCATATCTCCTTCTCTGACTCTGACCCTCCTGGCCTTCCTTTTATGAAGACATTCGTGATTTTCAGACCCACAATTGATAATCCACGTTTATCTTTCCGTCTCAAGATACTTAATCACAGCTGCAAAGTCCATTTTGCCATATAAGGTACAAGGGTTCCAGGAGTTAGGATGTGTACTGACCAGCAATTCCACTACTAGAAATATACCATAAACAATATTATTTTTATATAGGACATACACACACACACACACACACACACACATACACACATATACTTATAATAGTGTTGTTGATTATTGTCAAAAAGAGGTAGGAGGAAAGAACTTTAAATAAATAGATAAACTGCAGAATAGTCTCACTTCTGCTAGAATTCATGGATAAACTAGATCTAAATGCTTCCTTATAGATAGATCTCAAATGTTGAGGGAAAAAAGACAAGTTTTAGACCGATCCATAGAATAAAGTGATGCCTGCGTGAAATTTCAATACACACAAAAGCAAACCATATGTTATGAATGCAAACATCTGTAGAAAGATATAAAACCTTAGAAGGAAAGGATACCCAGCAAATTCCCCACGGTGGTTGTCTCTGGGGATGAAAGAGGGGGATGGGATGGCACAAAGAGGACACTGTTTTTAATTTTAATTTCTTTAAAAAATTTGAAACAAATAAAATACATTGTTAACATATATTACTTCTGAATAGTGGGCTCCCATGTCTTTGTTATATTATTTTCCATGCTTTCTGTTGAGTCTGAATTTTTTCAGAATAACCAATAGTCTATTAATGTAGAGAAATAAAGAAGCAACCCTGCAAAGAAAACATAAATGGGTTGATTTTGCTATAGTGAGAAAATCAACTAAAAAAGGTGTGTTTGTGTGTGTGTGTGTGTGTGTGTGTGTGTGTGTGTGAGAGAGAGAGAGAGAGAGAGAGAGAGAGAGAGAGAGAGAGAGAGAGAGAGAGAGAATATGTTTCATGCAATGGAAGCAGCCACGTTGTGTTTCTTTGAAGGAGAGACTTCATAATGACAACTTTGGCGACACTCCCTAGTCAGAGATTCCCTGGACAGTGTAGTGCCCAGAGACTTGTACATTTGCCCAGGACAATATGTGCTGCAATTGAATAAGGGCACTTCCTGTTGCTCTTCCAGAGAAGGCAATCAAATGACAAATACAGAACAAAAACTAACCCATTCCTGGTAACCCATTCCTGGATTACCCACAGACCCTGGGTTCATTTATTTGCTTATGGACTTAAATCTGACAGAAGACATAATGTTATTAGTTAGATCAAACAAAGTTTTTTTTTCAATTATCTTTGCTATCATAATTACAACTAGAAAAAATAGTGATCTCCAACCCACTTATTTTGGAGGCTGTTTCCTGACACCAGCTCATGTTTTCTGAAGGATAGCAAATGCAAAGTGTTATCACCACTCATTTAACAGATCATCTGCTGTTGATTTTCTAGGCTGCATATTCTGAGTTCTCATCCAAACAGTGACACAGAAATGACAAACTTCCTGGCCAAAGGGTTAAGAGGTTTAGTGACACCACAATTCAGAACCTTTTCTTGGTGTTCTGTATCCAGATTCCTGCCTGCTCATCACACAGGAATGCTACTTTCTCAAATTAATAAACACTCCTTCCAAATGCAGGGCTTGCTGACAGAAGCCCTGACTTAGTGTTCTTGGGTTTTTTTTTAACCTTACCCCAGGAGATAAAGCAAGGAATTCTGTTCCTAAGAATCATCACAAATTTATAAATATTGCACTTTAGTAAATGCTACACAAAGATAGAATTTCTGTTTGGTCAGATTAGTGACTGTTATTTGCATAGCAGTCTTTCTGAAACAAGGAGAGAGTACTTAACTCCTTAAGCAGACTACACAATAAAATTCATAATCCTTTCCCTACATTTCATCATGCAGATTTTTCCAGAACACAGCCTTCCCTGTTAGTATGCAAACTTCTCAGGAGGGGGACTTGGTCCTACTTATTTAGCAGGGATCATGGATTGCATTATGTAGCCAAGACACAAGAAGCATGTTCTACC